>NW_024095489.1:0-7273 GCF_014356525.2 Nilaparvata lugens
GAAATAGAAGTACAGTACTGCTCCAGTGAGATTGACTGGCAGCATTTTATAACAGTGCTTACCATTGAACCAATGCTGTAATTTTTAACTGCAATGGACCGGTGGCTGCTAGAATGTGGGTCATGTATCTCTTTAGTGAGGTCCACGTTATAATGGCAGTGTGATCAGCAATGGTATTGCTATACTTGTCTATCATTCAACAAAGCGGATAGCGCTATCTCTTCCTTGCTTTGTTCTGTTGCCAGATCGACTTTTAACAATGTAGAATTAATCATGAATTAAAAAATATTTCATCTTGATTGTGAGAATTCATTATGAAATTATTTACTCCTGATGTATCTCTTTAGTGAGGTCCACGTTATAATGACATTGTTTGATGAGCAATGTATTGCTATCCTTGTCTATCATTCACCAAGGCAAATAGGCTATCTCTTTATCGCTTTGTTCTGTTGCCATATCGTCTTTCAACAATGATGAATATTTATTAATTAAAAAATATTTCATCTTGATTGTGAGAATTCATTATGAAATTATTTACTCCTGATGTATCTCTTTAGTGAGGTCCACGTTATAATGACATTGTTTGATGAGCAATGGTATTGCTATCCTTGTCTATCATTCAACAAAGCAAATAGGGCTATCTCTTTATCGCTTTGTTCTGTTGCCATATCGTCTTTCAACAATGATGAATTATTTATTAATTAACAAAATATTCCATCTTTATCATTGTGAAAAATCATTATGAAATTATTGAAAAATATAATATATCTTGCTTGATAAAATATAATTGATTATTTCAAACGAGAATGAACAGTTGATATTACATTATTAGTTGAAAATCAGGTGACACATTATCATAGGGTACTGATAGTGTAATTTACTGATCTAATATATTTGTATTTTGTATCATGTTGTATATATTTGACACTTGTATTGTATCTGAAGACCTCAGATATTGCTGCAATTACCATTCTATTCTATTCATCAATAAACCTGTATCAGCTACCGTCTATAGAAGGCATTGACAAGACAGAGGATCGGCAACGTTGTTCTCCTATCTTTCTCCACTGCCTTCATAACGTGGACCTCACTAGAGTACAATTTATTTTCGAATTTGAGATTGAATTCGAACAACTTGTCAAATGCTTATACAAGGATGTTTTATTGACCGAGCGAAGTGAGGTCTAAGATTCAAGTCGACGGTTTGGCATCTCTCTTATTGTTTAAATGTTTGAATGTTTATATGTTGCGTATTTACGGCGAAACGCGGTTATAGATTTTCATGAAATTTGACAGGCATGTTCCTTTTTTAATTGCGCGTCGACGTATATACAAGGTTTTTTGGAATTTTGCATTTCAAGGATAATATAAACGAAAAAGGAAAAGGACCCTCCTCATACGCCAATTTGAGTAAATAATCATAGTATAGAATTATTAATCATAAATCAGCTGACAATGATTACACAGATGTGTGGAGAAGCCAGTCAATTTCTGTATTTCCATGAGGTCTATAGTTTCAATCAGGTACTTGTGGATGAGAATACTGCGTGAGGTCTACTGTTCACAGAACTACTAGTTATTCATCCTTGGAAAAACAAATGATAATAATAATAATATATTTCGTCGTCTGTTGGTGATGGAAGTGAGTGAGCGAGTTCATGTGTGTGGGACTGTGTCAAAATTATGACTCAGCTGTTGAACTTTTGTAATCATTCAATTATGTACTAAGTGACTGTTGCATAAAAGGGTTATTTTCAATCCTGATTAATATTTCAGTAGATCCATCTTTTTGAAATGTTCTTCTCTGATTTGGTTCACGTAAAGTTTACTGTGATTAGATAGAACATTTCTCTATGAATGTTATCATAATTTCTTCTTTCGTAATATATTTTATGCTTTTGTACTCCAGAGCGAAGCTCGGTCCCCGATATTACAGGTTTATTGATGTAATATTAACTGTTTATTCTCGTTTAAAATAATCAATTATAATTTATTAAGCGAGAAAAATATTTTTTCAATAATTTCATAATGAATTTTATGATTAAGATGTTTTCTTAATCAACTATACATTGTTTAAAGACGATCTGTCAACAGAGCAAAGCGAGGAGGAGATAGCGCTATCTACTTTGTTGAATGATAGACAAGGATAGCAATACCATTGCTAATCAAACACTGCTATTATAACGTGGACATATAGTTGGAAATTTCGTGTAGCGAAATATTGTTATTTCAGTCAGAGTGATCGTTATTGTTGAAAGCTTCAGGGCTGAGATGAGATTACATTACCGAATCGTTGAATAAGAATGGTGTGTCCCAATTCAATCACACATCCGTACACTGGGTGCCTTCTTCTTCTTCCTTGCAAGAATTTCCATTATTTTCCAACCTCCTCAAAACAATACAAGGAGCATAATATCCTATAGTGAGGTCCACGTTATAATGGCAGTGGATAAAGATAGAAGAATAGCGATGCCGATTCTCTATATAAATTAATTATATTTCTACACTGTCAAAAACATAATTGGCATCGTTGTGGACCTAGAAAAGGATATTACCACCGGTTTTGTCGAATGATAGACAAGGATAGCAAAACCAAAGTTGATCAAATACTGTCATTATAACGTGGACCTCACTATATGCTAACAATGTATGCTGCAGGATCATTTGCGCGTGATACGAGTGGATGTTTATGCAATATCCCATTTCCTTCTTTACGATTACTTCTTCGTCTCCTTTTTTCCTCCTCTTCATCTTTCTTTACCTTCACCGTCTCTCATTCGTATTTACCAGAACATTCTTATAATAATAATATTCGTATTCTCTTGAAATTTCACCAATCAATTTCTAAAATGTTTTACTCTTGAAATTTTCTTATACCGTTCACATAACTTTACTTCCCACTTTGCAAATCTTCTTTTTTCTTCTTTCTTCAGATTAAATCAGTTTTCCTCCTGATCATTCTCCATCTTCAGCTATTCTACATATTAATATTATTTTATTTTTTATCATCGCTTCTGCATCTTCTTCTTCTTCTACTACTTCTTCTTCCTCAATCTTTTTCGTTTTCTTCTTCTTCCACCTCAGTCTTCTTCTTCATCTTGTTTCTCAATCTTTTTCGTTTTCTTCTTTTTCTCTTCTTCTTCCCTTCTTCTCCTTCCTCATTCTTCTTCTTCCCTTCTTCTCCTTCCTCATTCTTCTTCTTCCCTTCTTCTCCTTCCTCATTCTTCTTCTTCCCTTCTTCTCCTTCCTCATTCTTCTTCTTCTTCTTCTTCTTCTTCTTCTTCTTCTTCTTCTTCTTCTCCTTCTTCTCCTACTACCTCTTCTTCTTTTTCTTCTCGACACAAATCAGTAGTCGAAGCAGAGGTGTCGTGTTTCAAAGGTGGATGATTCAGACCAGAAAGATGTTCGTCGATTCTTGTGTCAGCTTCTGACACGATCTTCTATCCTCTTTCTCTCTCTATCTATCTGTCTCTCGCTGTCTCTCTCTCTCTCTCTCTCTCTCTCTCTCTCTCTCTCTCTCTCTCTCACTCTCTCTCTCTCTCTCTCACTCTCTCTATCTATCTATCTGTCCTCACTCTCTCTCTATTGTAACTTACACGAATAAAGAACTCTAATCTAAAATCTAATATCTCTCTCTCTCTCTGAGTCTCTACTTTGTATATTCTATCTTTCTCTATCTCTTATAACTTCTTTCTCTCTCTCTCTATCTCTCTCTCTCTCTCCCCTCTCTCATCTCTCCCCTCTCTCTCTCTCTCTCTCTCTCTCTCTCTCTCTTCTCTCTCTCTCTCTCTCTCTCTCTCCTCTCTCTCTCTATTGCAACTTACATGAATAAAGATCTCTATCCTAAAATCTAATCTCTCCCTCACTCTCTGACTATTCTTCATACATCCTCTCTCTTTTTTGTCCATCTTCCTCTTCTTCTCTTTCTTTGTTTGATGCACGAAAACCCATGAGTTATATAATATGTAATGTATTATGTGAGAGGGAATTCTTAATGTAAGCTCCTTCCTTCTTCCCGGTGTGTGAAGGAAGATACACGCATGCGCAGTCGGAAAATCGTTCGAGAAGAATAATTATTCACATTTATTATGCACTTTTAATTGCACCACCTGGTCACAGCCGTGGTTTCGGTTGCAGATAACTGGTAGTTCACTTTTACTTTCATCTTTTTACTTTCCTTGCCCTATTACCATAGGTAAGGAAAGTATTGCTTTCCGAAAAAAATTAAAGTACCCCAATTTCTAAATTTCTTTCGTTTCAAGGTGCCCTGAGTCCAAAAAAGTGGTTTTTGGGTATTGGTGTGTGTGTGTGTGTGTATGTGTTTGTTTGTGTATGAGTGTGTGTGCGTCTGTGTACACGATATCTCATCTCCCAATCAACGGAATAACTTGAAATTTGGAACTTAAGGTCCTTACACTATAAGGATCCGACACGAACAATTTCGATCAAATGCAATTCAAGATTGCTGCTAAAATGGCAAGAATGTTGTCAAAAACAGGGTTTCTCGCGATTTTCTCGAAAACGGCTCCAACGATTTTGATCAAATTTATACCTAAAATAGTCATTGATAAGCTCTATCAACTACCACAAGTCCCATATCTGTAAAAATTTCAGGAGCTGCGCCCCATTCATGCAAAGTTTGATATTAGATTCCGCATTATCAGGCTTCAGATACAATTTAAACAAAAAAAAAAAAAAATAAGTGGAAAAGATTCAGCATGAAAATCTCTACAATTTATGTTCAGTAACATTTTCACCTGAAATTGAAAATAAGCTCGAAGTTCGAGAAAATAAGATTATTAAATTGCAAACTGTTGGCAACTGTTGATTCTATTAAATCATTCACTAAGAAGAGATAGCAGACTTCATGTGTCAGACTTCAGTTGCGCGGGAACACTAGCGTCAGTTGGCCAATTTTCATAACGGCAAGGAAAGTTGTGTGAGTGCGCCACACCAGATTTTTATGATTACAAGTTAGGGCCGTTTGCACAGTCAAAGCTTAAACTCGATATAATCAACTGGTGTCTTAAACTCAAAATGAAACACATTACAACAAACTAGACTTGATACGGAATTAATCCAGTTTAAAATGAAATTTAATTTAAACTGTCACTGTGCAAACGGCCCTTAGTCTAATAAAGTTCTTGCATATAGTGAGGTCCACGTTATAATGGCAGTGGAGAAAGATAGGAGTACAACGTTGTCGATCCTTTCTTGTCAATGACGGATCCTTCAATGGCGGTAGCTGATACAGGTTTATTGATGTAATATCAACTGTTCTTTATAATCAATAATCAATTATTATTTTTTTAAGTAGGAAATTATATTTTCCTACCCTTACCTTGAAAAGTGACCATTCCTGCACTGATTACAGAACGCAAAGAATCACTTTTCCGCTCTAGTGCGCAAAGTATTACTTTGCGTACTCTTAATATATTCTAAAATAATTAACTGTTGAGAGATAACAAAAGTACTAATACTTTGCGTATTATCTTGCAGCCATCCCAATCAGCTGCCAGCAGTTGACATTGTTGGCGAATGACAGCTGTTACAGCTGTTATCTCATTGTATTATGAATGAGAATTTGTTCTATCTATATTTTTTCTGATTTCCAAATAAATAAAAATGAGAACTCATTAAATTGTACATTTTGAATACTATTAATTATTCATTATTTCAGATAATATTTTTTTCATTCATAAATTGATTGGTTGAAAAATTATTTAGAAATTAAGATTTACTCAAAATTATAAGAAATTTCAAATTAATTGGATTAATTCAATTTTTAATTTGAATAAATTATCGATTATCAATTTTCAATTGGATTATCAAGTTTAAAGTTGTTATTAATAACTAAATTATACAAACATTTGAGGGATTTTCAGCCATCATTTTACCCATAATCAACCACTTCTCATATTCGAGGGTAACTGGAAATTTAATGTGAAATACGTGAGCAAAGTTCCTCTGCTGCACTCAAGAAACCATTCCGCCCGAGCCTCTTTCGGTGCAGCAAACTGTCACTTTGCGCATATTTCATATTTAAGCATAATTTTCATATTTAAGATGGAATATTTTTCAATCAATTATCAATTCTATATTTTTTAAAAACCAATCTGGCCGAACAGAGCAAAGCGAGAAAGAGATAGCGCTATCCGCTTTGTTGAATGATAGACAAGAATAGCAATACCATTGCTATTCAAACACTGCCATTATAACGTGGACGCACTATAGACGTTTGACCTTCCAGATAAACTAACCAAGCATGATTAATTAATTCTATTCCTTGCAGGGCTTCTCTTACCTAAGTATAGGATCAAAAGCTGTTCATGTAAGAAAAGAAAAGCTGATTAAGGCTAGTTCTTGGATTATGAGTGATACTCATGTCCTATTTCTTAAAAATAACTTATTCTATAAGGCTAGGCACACACCAGTTAGTCAAGACAAGACAAGACATGATCAGACACGTTTAGTCACAATACCTCACATAGTTGCTTATGACGCAACTCACACTAATTGGTCATTGCAATTAGACATGTCTTCATAAATGTGAAGTATTGTGACTAAACGTGTCTGATCCATGTCTTGCCTTGACTAACTGGTGTGCGCCTAGTCTTAGGCTTTAGAATGCCCCTTGTTTATATTAGGTCAGTGAGGAATGTTTAGATTGGTCATCCTATTATAGTTCTGTGAACAGTAAACCTCACGCAGTATTCTCATCCACAAGTACCTGATTGAAACTTTAGACCTTATGGAAATACAGCAATAGACTGGCTTCTCCACAAATCTGTGTAATCACTTGTCAGCTGATTTATGTTGAATAATTCTATATAATAATTCTGTCTGATTTTTACTCTAATATTGGCGTATGAAGGAGGCTCCTTTTTCCTTTTATATTATCCTTGAAATGCAAAATTTCCAAAAACCTTGTATATACGTCGACGCGCAATTGAAAAAGGAACATGCCTGTCAAATTTCATGAAAATCTATTACCGCGTTTCGCCGTGAATGCGCAACATATAAACATTTAAAAATTCAAACATTAAGACAAATGCCAAACCGTCGACTTGAATCTTAGAGCCTGTTCACATGACAGCGATTTACGCTCGGTTGTAGTAGTCGCCGGCGAATCGCGGCGGTTGTAATCTCAGACTTATCCGAGGACAAATAGCTCATGAATCGCTGTCATGTGTACGAGACTGGCAAATCGAGCGATTTGCCAACCGAGCGTAAGTCGCTGTCATGTGAACAAGCTCTTAGCTCACTATGAAGG
>NW_024095490.1:0-6770 GCF_014356525.2 Nilaparvata lugens
GCGAATATCTATATTAAATGAAAACGACTTTATATTGTTTGGACAATTAAAATAGCCTGAGATTCGGGTTTTAAACCATTATCAATCTGGTAGACTGAAAGCTCAGACATCGAGCAGAAGAATATAGTGTGGATGGAGCCCTACGATTGGCTGTTAGTTGTTGACCAATGAAGTTTGAGCTGTGTCATTGACCGAGACAAGACACGCCCAAGTATTTCATTGGCGTTTCGAGTGTTCGAGGCGTGTCTAGCTTCGGCCAATGACAGTAGCGCTCAATCTTCATTGGTCAACAGGTAGACTAATCGTAGGCCTTCAGCTAACGAAAAATTTTTGAATTCTCAAAACTGAAACTCAAAATGTTCAATTGTACAGTGATCATTCAATTAATTGAAATAAGTAGTTATCAGTTTGAAAAGCCCCTTATATAGTTGTTACTCATTATGCAGTAACTTGTAGAATTGAGGGCTTCTGAGATGATTCTATTTTGTGGGAATATTCAGCAGACAATTTATTTTAATCAGGCCATCGTAAAAATATTTAACAAGCAAGTAGTTCCATCCGATCATGCCTATACTAGAGGTAGTATAGTAGAAGAGTATTATTATATACCACAGTAACAGTATGAATGTGAACCTGAATTTAATTTTAATTCATTACTTTTATATATTATATACTTTGCAAGTATAGTAGATACATAAAAATGAAGCATAACATTACCTCTAACACTGTAAAACTGAGACATGACTATGGTCTATAGTAGCTTACAGCATACTAAAGAAAAATCCAATACAGTGTTACACACAACTGAGATATAAATATATCTGTATGTGATATCCATTGAAGCATACCGACATGTAGGAACATTCCCGCCATTTAACGACTATGTCCTTCATTTCTCAGTCATCCTTTCGAATCTGCCTGCAAGTTGAAATGCCACACACTAGCCAAGATGTCTTAATGCTTGATTTATGTTCATATATATATACTTCGAAAGTACTAACTGCTCTAAAGGGGTGGGGGTGGTTGGAAAGTACCATTTTTTCATTTTTCACATATATCTCGGAAACTATGGATCTTATGAACATTTGTTATCTGTGCAAAATTGAAGCTTACAAAATTACCAACAAGTTTTGTCCCCTACATTTTTTCCGTATCTCTAATGTTTTCTGAGATATCCGCTGTTGAAGGCGAGAAATTTTTCCTCTTACTCTTTCCTCTTGTTAATCCTCTTACTATCCTTAAAAGAGCTGTGGAGTTGAAAATTGTGTTCCAAACTTTTCCCTCTATAATATTTCGTTGACTGGACTATATATTATATCCTGTATATTAAAGAATCGTGGGATCTGTTATGCATTCTTCAATTACCTATTTGATCCAAGAATGTATTTCTTGGACAGATGTATTGTATGGATAGGAAGGATCTATATAACTATAACTACCTAACAACCTACAACTACCAATGATTTCTTAGTTGTCGTGACTTGAGCCAAGACAGCGTGTGAATGTTTCAAAGACTAGAACTCTGAACTCTACCCAAGAGATGTTCCCGCTTTGCACCAATCAGAAGTGTAGCTTCTGACATTTCCTCACTCAGTACATCGTAAAAACTCGCCAATAAAAACAATAAAATGTTCATCAACATTAATAGCATACTATCTCGAGAGCATTCTATTTACCGGAAATCTGCGACCCCAGGAAGAGCACACATTTTCTAGCGAGTACAAACAAAATGTGCTGTCTTCATTGGAGAAAATACAATAGTTTGTTCTAACTTTCCCGTACTCCACCATCTTTTTTCTATGGGAAGTTATTGAATGGATTCAACATTTTCCTCTTAAAATGTTTAAACATGTACGAATTCCCCTATTTAATAGAGGAATCAAAGAAAAGATAGAAACTGCAGTCGTTATTGAAATATATCAAAAAATGTGCTAGAGAATGAAATGATTGAAATACAGGTTTATTTCTCTAGTAGTCTACAGTCTCAAATCTACCTAATGGGGGAATAACGTACGATTGTGAGTCTGAAAGAGCGAGGTAAGAGCATTCAAGCATAATATATTTTGTAAAAACTCAACAAGTAGGCTACTTCTGTTGAATTTTTTTAAATGTTTCCATTACCATTTCCATTTATTAGTGGGTTGTAGAGAAAAACTGATATTTTACTGGCACAAGATGAATTTGAATTGCAGAAAAAATGACAGATAACACACAACCCTAATTTTTAATAGGAACTATTCTAACTTGGTCCATTTTGTGGAAAATCGTGGTAGTAGAATGATCACCCTTCCTACATCAAGGCAACTGAATAGAAGAAACGCCGCATTATTATAGAGATGCTTTTTTCATGTGATTGACAAAGTATAAACGCGAATGGTTCGTGACATTCATTACCAGGAACACAACACAAAACTTAACGTTCATCTTGTTTAATACAGAATAGAAAGGATTTTCACGAATTTCAAGATCAGTAACAGAATCACAATGATAATCTCTAAAATGAGCACTAATTTGTTTGATAAATTCACTGAAATGAGAGCTTAGGAGTCCCGAGAGATCGTTAGAAGTGATCTTTCTCTACGCTCTGAATCACCTTCAGTTTCTTTCTAGTGTGCCGCTACTCACGCAAGATAATAATGAAGGTACGTTCAGCCAGTCACATATCAGCCACATGTATATGATAATATGGAATTAAATGGAGACCACATGGAAAAAACGCCAAGAACCGAGTGAGACATCACGGGCTATTTTCTATTGATGTTGATCTATAGAAAGCTGGAATGTCTGGCATGAAGCAGTGTAGTTCTTTTAAGATCTTAAATCAGTCAATACTTAACTGCAAATCACTGTCACTGTCCTCAATAACATTGATAAAGTAGCTTGAAAGAGCTGAGGTTTCCTATCCAATCACATCATATATTAATTTAAATTCGAATTGGCCGAAACACGCTAACAATCCTTAAATATCGTTTAATCATAGTATCTTTACATACATGTTATGAGAAATTAACAAGCTCTAGTCCAGATCACACGAGGTGTTTTTCAGATGAGTCGGCAGGGCAGGAAGCTCTCCGATTGGTTGATTGGGTTGGCATTCGGGAACCAGGTGATAATCAGCCAATATATAATAATGTGATAATCAGCCAATCGGAGTTTCCTGCTCTGCTCTGAAAAATAATTTTGTTTGGCCCTCATCATTTTATTCATGTTTTTTTGATCAGCAAACTCAATTCAAATACTTCAGATATATGAGAAGTAAATGAGGAAAATCGCTTGTTTCACACTGATGAAATTCATTATTTTTTCAATACTGACGATCGATGGAGCTATTTGGATTTTCATTCATTTTTCATAGACCAGTGAAGAACACAAATGTTTTGCTTTTTCGCTAATAGGACAACTTGGGACAACTATTAATGATTTCCTACTGTATACAATGTCCATTGTATACATTGTAGATGTTGAATGGTGAGAGGATAGGTAAAGTATATAAATAAGGAATAAGTTGAACTACCTCTACTATAAACCTATTTGTTGATAATTAGGATTGCTCCTACGAATGACGCTTACTAACTCTAGGATAAAAGAGTTAAAGAAACTAGTTATATGAGAAACTTCTCATACTAACTCAGGATAGAAGAGGCTATTGTAAAAGTTTTAGGTTGTAATCAATATGATTATCACAGTTAGATAAAGAAAGAAACTGAGCTTTCAAGATAGACAGAAGTTTTTTGAAATTATTATTTGAACAGGCTCTATTCCAATAAAAGATGACACAATATTTCTCAACAAGGAGAGAAGAGGAAAAAGATAGAGAGGAAGAGAAGAAAGGAGAAGACAACAGAATCCAAAAGACAAAACAAGGAAAGAAATTTGTCAACAATCGTCAGTGATTTGTACATTCCTATCATGTCATAAGTAATAAGCAGCAAATTATTAGCCAGGCCTGCAGTATTCAATTAATGACCTCTTTCTCTCTGACCGACCTCTGAATCATATTGAAATAACCACACGCACGCACCGTATCGCGAGCGCGCCCATACAATTATCCTACCTGATATAGACGGTTTAAAGCAGATTAGCCAACCGGCTCTGTGCTATAGTCAGTATAGTCATACAATCTGTCGACATTGGTTTTATGGTTGGAATGCTGACAATTTAAGTGTGAATCTTACAGCAGGGAATGATTTGATGACTCAAGTCCCTGCAACCGCTTGACCCGGGCTAATTTGCAAATTCTAACACACAAATTCATTTTCAAATAATGAGAGGTTCGTCAGTACTGACCAACGAAACACTGAAGAATGCGGATTGTCCTTCCTCTTGCTTCTCTATAATTCTACGTTCTCTTTCTAATTTCTCCGCGAATAGTTGTCAGGGCAAGCAAGAGGTTATATGAGTACAATAAAAGCTTGTGGAGTTTGAATGAATCCGTTTAGATTGATTGATGCTTTTTATATTAATGGTAAATAGTAGACTAATGGTTTGCCTTATTGATGAGATTTATCTCAATTTGCCTTATTTAGTTATTATTTAATAGTTTATCTAGATTGATCATCATTTGACAATCCTGTACGTACTTGTTTTGAATATTGGAAATATTCGATATAATATCGTACGTTAACTGTGTTTTATTATGTACATTTTTGTACATATATAATGCATCCTTTTGTCATTCAAATTATCCACATAGATGATTTTCTAATATCGTTATTATTTTTTATTTTTATATATTTTTGCGTGTATCTCTTTTTGTATGTTATTTTTCTGCGATTTTCTAATATTGATATTATTTTATATTTTTTGCTGGTATCTGTTTTTCTATGTTATTTTTATGTGAAATTGGTATTGTACCGTTGGAAGTTGAATAAATAAATAAACATAAGAATATGTTGTTTATATTCATATAAACATATGAATAAGTGATGGTGGAAATGGACAGTAAAAAAAGAGAATTTGAGTAATTCTTTGGCAGTAGAATTAGCTAGTTGAGTAATAGTTGCTAGAAAACAAAATTGGATAAACATAGTAGGAAGAGTGATGACATTATACAATTAAATTGATGGTTGATGAAATTCCAAAGAGATGATTATAACAGTAGGCAATAAAACTTCAAAATTTGAGAAATTCTCTGACATGGTTGCTTCTAAATTGAATAATTAAACATCAAAGAAAGAGAGGGCGATGAAATTGTGTAATTAAATTGGTAGTTTATAGGATTCTTTGACATCACTTGTTTGGATTGAACAAAGACAGCAGGAAATAACATTATGGACTATAATTATTATTGTGTAGCATGTTCTTTAAACTCACTTACTGAGTTCTTCAAGACTACTTAAACATTGTTTTAAAAATTGTAAATTGAATATTTGTTGGAAAGAATACTTCTAATTTGTTAAAAACACATGTTTTTCCAATTGCTTGTAATCAACAGCATGCTTTGATATGACTGTTAACGAGTATAGCTCACATAGTATGATAGTAAAGCTCAATTCAACTGACTTGTAATAATAAAATAATAATCTTCAGCATTTTGATTGTACCTTGATATCTATATATATAAAAGCGAAATGGCACCTCACTCACTGACTGACTGACTGACTCACTCTCCACTCACTTAGCAGAACTAAAAATCTACCGGACCAATAACGTTCAAATTTGGTAGGTATGTTCAGTTGGCCCTTCAGAGGCGCACTACGAACGGATTTGGAAAAATTTCCAAGATACGGCCAAAAATTTGCGTTTTTCCAGCGTTTTTAGCGATTTCTCAGGTTTATCGAGAACAAATGAACAGAAAAAGTTCAAATTTAGTACAGAAGCTCAGCTAGGGTGTAATAATGTTGTTTTAGAAGGAAATTGCAATAACGTCAAAGATACGCCCAAAATTAGCTTTTTTTGCTTTTTCTCAGATTTATCGAGAACAAATGAACAGAAATTGTTCATATTTAGTACAGAAGCTGAGCTAGGGTATAATAATGTTGTGTTAGAAGGAATTTGAGAAAACTCCAAAGATACGCCCAGAATCTGCGTTTTTGGCGAGCGAAGCCTGCCCGCTGATCTCATTTTTAGACGATCCAGTCGGGGGTCCAGGGGCGGAGCCCCCTGGCTAGACGGATATGGCGAGCGAAGCGAGCCTGACGGCAAATTTTAATAATGAAACAAAAATTAAGTCTCAATTTAATTATTGTTCATAGTTTCAAATGTACCACTTTTTTCGGATGCTTCTTTTGAATTTCACGATCGGTAATGCACAATTTATCCTATCTTCCATGTTGTAACTCAAAGCCTTTCACATAAATTACTGATGAATAGCTTATCCAGGCAATGAATGCTCAAAAAAGGGTAGTTTAGAGTAGTGAGGAAGTAAACAGAACTGTGGGGTCAAAAATAGTTTTCCAAACTTCTCCCTCAATAACCCTTCGTTGACTGGACTAAGCGTGTAATGAACGAATTTTAAGTAATTTATTGGAGTTTCATTGACACTCTCATCAATTTGATTCCAGCTTATATTGACTAGAAAAGCTTCATATTTAATCAGTGAAGATTATAAATATAATGTAACATCTTTCGGAAACCTTAAAAAAATGCCTCTCACAAACTACTACAGCTGCAGATACACAAGAGTCCTTTCCAAGTTTGGGAGATGGTTTGGAAGGCGAATTGTGAACTTTCTATTGAGAAAACACCAGTAATCAACTACATATTTTTAAGTTATTAGTTCATCACCTAGCGCTATCCACTCACCATCACAGTGCAGGATGAGTATCTTC
>NW_024095491.1:0-8207 GCF_014356525.2 Nilaparvata lugens
TTCATTAGAACACCATCTCTCTCACACATTACTCATTACAATGCGAGAGGAAACTACAAATAACAATGTATAAAGAACAAACAATGTATGAACAAAACTACTTGTTCTAAGTGGAATCGGCTGGAAGATAAGATGAGGAAAAATACCCCATGGATCATGTAATAGAATCTGCCTATTACATGTAATGAACATGGACAGGAAAGGGTTCAGAAACCCGATAAAAAGTCGAGGTGAAATAATTTAAAAGGAAAAAACGATCTATGGAACATTACCGTGCTACCAATTTTTCCTTAAAATCGGTTGGAATAGCATTCCACCTATTAACCTAAGGATAGTTGTCGGCCCAATGAAATAGATTCTTGATAAATTGTGAATGGATCTATCGCCTATAATGAGAAATCCATTTTCAGAGCAATGCACTTATAATCTTCAGATGAATTTATACAAATACACAAAGAACTATATCTTAATCTAATTTTTAGAGTTACTACGAACTAAAATACTTATCTAGTTTACAGTTGAAAAACAGTGGCTATTGGCTTGAAGACACAAATAGCTATATGTAACAAAATAGAACACAATAAACTGTTTAAAACACAATTTAAAACATTAATAACGAAAATGATTCAGAGCAAAATTTTACAACAACACAAAGCCAGCCATTTTTCTAGAGAAAAGCACAGGAAAAACCTAAGTTACAAATCACAGAGCCAACGCCTTGTTCGGTATAGATTTTACAGACACGTCACCAAAAATTATAACTTACAAGTTAGAATTCACATTCTACATCTGTTCTCAATAAAACTTTATTTTGAAACTATTATTTTAATTTTTTATATATCATCTCGATTTAAATAAACCTTTATCTAGTAATTTGTTAACCCTGCCTCGGTGACACCATGGAACAATGCAACAAACATTACGATAAAAATTCTCCGTCAAAAAGTTTGTCCGTCTATTGATAACTCTGATATTTACTATAAATTTCATAGATCTCGAATTGAAGATTCGATTCAAATGTGAGAAAAAATGTAATATTACAAATACCCCCCTCTTGACATAAAAAATTTTACTGTTTGAAAATTTAAAAAAAAATTACATTGACCCTAATGAGAATTGTTGAAATTTAAATTTGAGAACAGTAACAATTTTTCTAGAAAAACATTACATGTCATCCTATAATTGAAAATTATTATAAAAATTCATCAATAGCATTTGTTATATGTTTCCAAACAATATTCCAAATATAGAATATCAATATTACTTTTGATTTAGCTTTATAATTTAAAAGGAAATATCTCAACAGAAAGTTTAATATGTAAAGAATAGTTTTTTGAAATTGCACATAAATTTATAGAAAAATTTAATTTTTTATTGCATAAAAAAAAATTAGTATGTTGAATAAAAAATTTATTATTATTATTATTTTTTTTTTTTTTTTTTTTTTTAAATGAATAGATGAATGTTACATTTAATTTTCACATAAAATTTCAATAAATCAAAAAATGTTCATTTCTTTCACTATTGACGTGGTTATTTTATTGATGCACATTTTGGAAAACAGTCCGTTAAGGCACTCAGTATGATTTTCAGTTAAGTGTGACTCCAATGTGATGATGTTAGTGTTGGGCTGATCCGAATACTTTATGTTGGGCTGATCTGGATGCACGTAGTGTTGGGCTGACATTGTAGTCGACTGATGCATATCAAACTCGATACAGGTGACATCTCAGTTAGCATTGCCTCATGCTTGTAGTAGATGGCTGCATTCCAAATTCAATACAGAGTCACATAAATTTTGTATCATATAATTATACAATGTACATTTCAGGCTTGAAATGACAGTGTAATTCGTTTTTTTTTTTGGAAAATAGATAGACGCTGCATACAGGATTAATTTAGGTGAGGATTAATTTAGGTAAGGTTTGATTTTTTGATATTTTCAGCTTTCAAGGTTTAGAGTTCTGCATACAGGAATATTTAGGAGAGGATTTTTTGAATCAATTCTTTCATGATACTGTGACTGTTATTCTGAATTCAAAGTTGTGAATGTGAACATGGATGGCAATTACCTCCAGGTAATGTAGTATGTTGAAGTTTGAGATACAAAGTCAGCAATAAGCATTGGCATTGTTATTGGCGTATGCTTTGGTGTTGGCTTTGGCATCGGCGTTGATTTGGCATTGGCGCAGGCATTGGCATTGGCGCAGGCATCAGCGTTGATTTGGCATTGGCATCGGCGCAGGCATTGGCATTGGCGCAGGCATCAGCGTTGATTTGGCATTGGCATCAGCATTGGCGCAGGCATTGGCATTGGCGCAGGCATCGGCGTAGAATTTGGCATGGAATCAGCATTGGCGCAGATTTTGGCATTGCACAGGCATTGGTGTAGTTATTGGTTGTTGACATTGGCATAGTTATTGGCGTTGGCATCAGCATTGGCGCAGATTTTGGCATCATCATTGGCGCAGGCATTGGCATCAGCACAGGCATCGGCGTAGATTTTGGCATTTTGGCGTAGTTATTGACGTTGACATTGGCGTAGTTATTAGTGTAGGCATCAGCGTAGATTTTGGCGTAGTTATTGGTGTAGATATTGGCATAGATATTGGCGTAGTTATGTCACACTAGTTCGAAAATCACCCAAATGTTCTTAACACTCTTCATGGCGTTCACTTGTTGCTGATTTCGAGATTCACATGATAACTATTTCAATGTTAATGTCTGTGCTGTACCTGTTATCTTAAAATGCTTATAAACTAAAAAGAAAACTTGATTAGGCTATCAATACAATCTAATACACATGAAATTATTTTTAAATATTTATGAAATTGAAATTTGTTAACATCCTATTATACAGTCAGCAATACATAAATTGTGAAATATGGACATATCAATGATAAATTTAAAAAAAAATCATTTTCATCTATTCACTGTTCAAAATATCAAAATTTAATCCATTCTTCAAATAGAATAGAATTTCATAACACCCTGTATCATTATCAAAATTGTAAAAAACATCAGATCATCACAACAAAAATTAATTTCAATACATATTTCAATAATTTCAGACAATTGATCTTCTATTCACAATCATTTCATAATATATCTGCATTTCATTATCATTTAATATAACATTTCATCTATAGCATGTTCATTTCACATTTATGATTTATCATTCAGGGTTTCGAAATTATTTAGTTTTAATTTGTGTTCAAAAATTGTATAAAAAGCAAATTATTTAATATTGTTAATCATCGTTTGTTGGATACTATAGTTTATTTCGCTTTTCAATGTTCTAAACACAAACTACATTTCATGACAAAACTTTACTATCAATCATTAAACAGAAATCATTCAAAACATCAATAATATTTTGCTTCAAAGGCAAACAATATCATAAGTAATCATCATTTGCATCTATGAATCAACATTATTAATCATTATTTTTGCATCTATGGCAATCAACATTATAATCAACACAAAATATTATCTCATTACTGCCTCTCTAAGTCATAACCTCTGTTATTCCTTCTTTAGGCAATAATGGGTTTCCATCTCAAAAAACAATCACATACCAGCAAAATTCTAATCAACAAACCCCACTAAAAATTCTACATACACTCCAGCATCCATTTCAAACGATAATCATCATATCAAAATTTATAGAACAAACAGTTTTAAAATTTAAAAAAATATATTACAAAACACTTTAGAAAAATTTTAGCCTTTAACTCATTTCATTGATAATATAACACAACGTTTTTATTCAATAAAAACATTATTATTCAAGCTAACTTTCATTAATACATCACATATATGGCTACAGAATTCATTAATACTTTCAAGTTTTGAAGTTTATTTATTATAATAACATAATTTATAATTTAAAGACTGTATAATAAGTACAAACATTCAAGATTATAATACAAAGATGATCAGATGAATAATGGGTAAATAAGTCCCTAAAAAATACAAAAGGAGAAAAAGAAAACTGGGTAAATAAATTCCCTAAACAACACACACAAAATTGATACACTTCACATAAGTGATACATGATGAAAAAATATGCCACAAGCAAACATTTTTACACTAAAATGGATAGATTTTGGAAAAGTTAAGTTTTATCAACAATTAAAGATTAGGAAAATAAGCTACTATTTCAACTTCTAATATTATTTCAGAAAAATACAAATTCAAATGACTATGGACAAGATTGGTTAGATATGCATCATAGAAGAATTTACTGATATTACACAAAGACAGGAAAGAATTGAATTTGAAAAGATTAAGGGCAAGAAAATAGGCTACAGGAAAGAAAAAAGATACAATTATGGACTCTTACCATAAATACGTAGTATTTACGGTCATTGCTATTCTGAATCCCGCATGACAACAGGATTCCTAATCATTGTCTACTGGGGAATACCCTTTCATCATGTGATTCATTGTCATCATCTTGTAAATAAGCAACTTGAAACAACCTTTGAATACTAACACATCAATGGAGACTTTGCGTTTTGTTTTCTTCAAGAACATGATTTTATATTCATGGGTTCATTTGTTTCAACAAAGCCGTTTTGCCTACAAAAGTTAGTCATGTTCACTTGAGAATGCATTGCATACACCTTTTCAATTCTCAGTTGAAAGTTGAACTCATCAACTTGACTCAAAGCAACATTCATTTTGTTTACATTGTTCCTACCCCACAGAAACCTTTCTCATATAATCATTCACTTTGTTTATAGTTTTCCTAACCTTCAATGTAGCAATATTACTTTCATGATAGTTGACTTTCAGTGAAGACAACTCCCTACCTACTTCTTTACTCAATTCTACTATCTCATTAGGGTTGACTTTTTCAACAACAGTAACTAGGCCTACATTGTCAGAAACTTGAATGAGTTGATCTTGTATCTTAACACTACTATTATCCTGCTTCAATTTGTTTTCATCTTCATGATTATCACTCAATGTTTCATGTGCATTTTTCAATAGAAGGTTTATACTACCTGCTCTAGTCTAATACTAGCAAATTCTTGCTTCATATCATCAAACCTAGCATTAAACTTAGCATTTTGCTCATCAATCTTGGCATTTTGCTCGTCAAACCTAGCATTTGCTCTTGTTTAAAATTATCATCTTTGTGTTAGGAATGCTATACGATTTATCATCATTTTAATGTTTGCCATTTTATAATATGCACTGATATCTATTCATTAGGACTTGATCTCTCTTGAACCGATTTCCCACTCAGCAACAAACCATTCATAACCTATCAAGATATCTATCTACTAATAATTCTATAACCAGGGATTTCATGGTGTACCATTTGGGACATATTTATTTTGTAATTCGGTCCCACCACAGGGGTAACATTTGCCGTGCTACCAATTTTTCCTAAATCGGTTGGAATAGCATTCACCTATTAACCTAAGGATAGTTGTCGGCTCCAATGAAATAGATTCTTGATAAATTGTGAATGGATCTATCGCCTATGAATGAGAAATCCAGTTTTCAGAGCAAATGAACTTATAATCTTCAGATGAATTTATACAAATACACAAAGAACTATATCTTAAGCCTAATTATTAGAGTAACTACGAACTAAAATACTTATCTAGTTTACAGTTGAAAAACATGGCTATTGGCTTGAAGACACAAATAGCTATATGTTAACAAAATAGAACACAATAACTGTTTTAAACGCAATTTAAAACATTAATAAACGAAAATGATTCAGAGCAAAATTTTACAACAACACAAAGCCAGCCATTTTTCTAGAGAAAAGCACAGGAAAAACCTAAGTTACAATCACAGAGCCAACGCCTTGTTCGGTATAGATTTTACAGACACGTCACCAAAAAATTATAACTTACAAGTTTAGAATTCACATTCTACATCTGTTCTCAATAAAACTTTATTTTGAAACTATTATTTTAAATTTTTATATATCATCTCGATTTAAATAAACCATTTATCTAGTATTTTGTTAACCCTGCCTCGGTGACACCATGGAACAATGCAACAAACATTTACGATAATAAATTCTCCGTCAAAAAGTTTGTCCGTCTATAGATACTCTGATATTACTATAAAGTTTCATAGATCTCGAATTGAAGATTCGATTCAAATGTGAGAAAAAATGTAATATTACAACATGTTGTAGAAAAAAATTCAATAATCAGTAATGAAATCATGATTGTCTTCTATTATTTGGATTAAGAGTGTCCTAGACAATGGAGTCTTTAGTAGGTCTATTATCTTGATATTCTAGAAACTCAAAATAGAATGAAATTTATTTGGATAAAAGTAATTTATCTCTAGTTCTCCATATAGTATTTCTTTATTGGAAATGAAAGATGGTCTTGTTGTGCATGATACCACCTAACTTCCTTCCGCCCTAACTTTGCCCTCCGAGGTTCAAATGAAGGCAACGATTCTATTCTATTCCAATATAGAATTCCAGTGTGAAGTGAATAGTGATAACCTCAAATCAATAGGACAAACCCTTTCAAAGCTATATGAAGTATTAATCAAAGACAAATCATTAATATCTCCGGTACGAATAATGATTAGCATAATAATGACCACCTCCCAAGTTGAAAAAAATCAACTTAGAGATTCAATATTGCAGATCCTGGATGGATGATTACTTTATTCATTCAATAGGATAGAATGACTTCTTTTTTCAATGACTCGGCGAAGTTTGGACAGTAATGTCCACTCTACCACTTAACCACGATGTTTGTGGATGTAATGTTTAAAGACAAATTGAATTTTTTGAGTCAGTGAAGTCGAATTTTCTATTCAAGTGGTATTTTGTCTACCTGGGGCCTGTTTCATAAAAATTTTTGAAAATTTATAAATTTTTTATTTAGAAGTCCTGTAATACAGGAACAGCTGATTTTATCGGCTATATTGAGCATGTAATTGGAATGGTGATTCTCCTGTATTACAGGACTTGTAACTATGAAACAGGCCCCTGATATTGATATTGCCAAATTAGCGTAGTTTTCCAAAAACCGTGTTATCGGATGGGCACGTTAAATTGTCAGTCCCGGCTGAAGTATGACAGTCGTAAGACCCATTGACGGCTTAAATTATATATTCAGGCGGTGGAACCTTCCCGCAAAGAACTCCCCACCAACAAAAGCCATACGAATTTACTTTTAGCGTAGTTTATGAAATATAAAGCAAGTGACAGTAAACTGCAAAAGGAGAAATTAGCTGGAATCTTACCAATCATAACTTTGGCTATTAGCAGATCCTTAAATGGTTTCTTTTCTAGTCTATGATCCTTCCGTTGCACTCCCTTCCAAGAAAAGTGAACGGCTACGTCGAGCGTCACCAGCTTCCCCATTATGCTTGTGATGGTGCGCCCTTCTGAGGTTTTGTCGGCGCATTACGCGACATATGTCTCCTTTGAACAAATGAAAAAACAAAATACTTAAGTTAAATAATAAAATTAAAATTAAAGTACAATATCTCAAAGGGATCACGTATGTCTGTTGAAAATTCGACTGAGTCATTGTCAATATTGTAGAACTGTTCCATAATGGAATAAAAACACACATAAATATATTGTCAAATTCTACACAGTTTTATTCGGTACAGGACCATGGTTTCGTGACCACACAGGTCACATTTTCAAGTTGACTGAAAAATGTGACCAGTGTGGTCACGAATCCATGGTCCTATACAGAATAAAACTGTGTAGAATTTGACAAAATATATGTGTGTTTTTATTTAATTATGTCTGTTGAATTCATAATGTAATCTGTGATTTTTTACAATGTCCAAAAACATCACAAATTGAACTGAACTTAGAAAACAGATTATCAATGCAAATAATTTTTGAGTTTGTTCTAAGTGCTAGGTTATATTTGAATTAGTAGAATTTATGGGTAGGTACCAACAGTTAAAAATCGTAGTGTTTCTGGCCTAAAAAGCTTCTTATAAAATTGAATTCTCTCAATTAAAATTTAAGATTAATCTTCCAAAATATTTATAATCCAAATTCAATCAAAATAGTTTATAATCCATCCATCACACAAACAAGATTTCTATAGCCTACTCCCAGAAATAGCTCTGATTGAACTATAAAATAGTTCAATGTAATAAGAAGGGACGTGTTTACGATTCATTTTATTAGTCTATACATTTCATATGATCAGCTGAATGTCCTCGTCCCGTCCTCGTCCTAC
>NW_024095492.1:0-6985 GCF_014356525.2 Nilaparvata lugens
TGTTGTTTGAAAGTGACATAATATAGTGATGTAGTAGAAGACATTCTTATTCTACAAGATAATGTTGTAGAAGTTGTAGTGAATCAAAATCCCCCTCTAATAAAGCATCTATTCAATCTAGTAATGTAGTAAACAAGAGCTGAAATTAGAGCTGAGTCGACCGGAAAGCTCAATGGTATTATTTGTGTCTGATTGAGGCTGCCTTCATAATAAATTGTCTTTCTTGATCATAGTCCACCGCCTTTGATTTGAAGAGCTCTCTCTTCAGTCCACTCACTCACACTCTCTCTTTCTCTCCCACACTCTCTCACTCTCTTTTTTCTCTCTCTCACTATCTATCTATCTCTCTCACTCACTCTCTCCAACTCTCTCTAACTCTCTCACTGTATCCACTCACTCACCTCTCTTTCTGTATCTCAGTACCTCTCACTCACTCCCAGTTCTCTCTCATGAGGTTATTGTTTCCAGACTTATTGACCTATTAAGAAGGCAGGGAAGCCCCAATGCTTCCGATATATCAGTCACGCGAACTTTTTCCCATTTCACATTTCTCAATTCTATACAACTTACCAGACATGCTGCTCTCAGATCGGACGGCGTGAGAAAACAAGTAAACTATAGTCTATTAAAATCTTTTCACAAATTACAATATATATATTTTAAGTCATCTGTGCAAACAGAGAATTTTCTTTGACTAGTTTCCCTGGAGGGTACAAAGAATAGACTTGGACCTTGATGCTTGAAGCTGCTTTAATAATAATATCGGGGCACCGAGCTCGCTAGTTATTTTTATTTATTGATAAACAGACACAATCTCTAAAATGATCGTGTTTATATTTCACAGCTGGCTATACGTCAGCTTTGAATTTCGGGGATGCGATATTTTGATTTTCCACAGAATCACTCGCTCACTTTTCACCATCCACAGACGACGAAGTCTGAGCTGTTTCAGCCAAGGATGAATTATCCTTCTAATGTCGTTCAGCGAGTTTTCCCCAAGGATGATACCACTTCAATCGAATTGTATATCATAAACCTACTATGTCCAGATTTCGTGAAAATCGTTAGAGCCGTTTTCGAGATCCGTTGAACATAATAACCGTAAATGAATAAAAATACATATAAATACCAAATATAAAAATCTATTCAGATATACAGAAATTGCTCACTAATTGACCGAGCGAAGTGAGGTCTAAGATTCAAGTCGACGGTTTGGCTTTCTCTTAATTTTACTATTTGTTACTATCTGTTAATATTTCTCTTAATTACGGCGAAACGCGGTAATAGATTTTCATGAAATTTGACAGGTATGTTCCTTTTTAAATTGCGCGTCGACGTATATACAAGTTTTTTTTGGAAATTTTGCATTTCAAGGTTAATTAAAAGGAAAAAGGAGCCTCCTTCATACACTAATACATACACTAGAGTAAAAATCAGACTATAGAATTATTCATCATAAATCAGCTGTCTAGTTGACTATGATACTACCCGTTCAAAAACATCGAACATCCTGAAAATTTATCTTTCCATCACGTTGTAGACATTGCAGCCAGACCTGATAACAACGCTCAACTCACATTCCGGGACGAGACGTCACGGTACGATAGATATAGCTCTATATTTATTTAGGATTTTTTCTAGACATTTTAAATGAGGAATTATTTTTAATTTCTGAGAAAACATAACAACAGGTCAATGTAACTTACTGAGCGCGAGGTCTACTATTCACAGACACAGTATAATAGGATTAAGTTCCCCACGTAGCACATTGTAGGAATATCTTAAGTGCCAAACGTAGTAAGTTACAGTACCTACTATGAAACTGTGTTTACCATGCTATCCACTATACACGTTCATGTAGAGAAGTTACAGTAATATCTTCTTTTTCTAAGGTATGATAAAACTTTAAAATGCTTGTCACCTTGTTTGTCCACTTTTGTTGTATGAATTTTACAATTTCCAAGTTGATCGCTGCCTTGAGCCACAAGCAGTTGTAGCCTACTTAGGGGCTGTTATTTATCTTTACGGACGTCTTTCTGCGTTGCAACATTCAAAAATCTAGGGCTTCTCCGCGACTGTCTACATACCTCTGTCCGTTACTGTGTGTCTCATAATTCCGATAGAGCTATGTAGTGCATAAACTAGTAGTTCTGTGAACAGTAGACCTCGCGCAGTTATAAACGGACAGCCTCCTCTTATACTGTCCATCAGAGTAAATTCTGTCTGTATGTAGTGTCGGCGAGATATCGGTAGGAAAACGGCTAATGACTGTTGGGGTTGGTGTATCAAAAATGCAAACATCAAAAACTATCTCCTTAAGACATACTGGTCAGCCCGATTTCAAAGCAGAGAAAGTCGAGAGACAATACTATGTTATTTTAGTTATTAATTGCATGCGTTATTGAATTCAATCAATAGTTCATAAAAATTGCATTCAATGAGAGGCATGCAATTGATATTCACACATCAGTTGATTTTTTACAAGTACATAGAGATATTGAATTGCATGCGTCATGGCATGCATTTATAATCCACTCGACAGCTGATTTATGATGAATATTTCTATAGTCTGATTTTTACTCTATATTGGCGTATGAAGGAGGCTCCTTTTCCTTTCATATTATCCTGAAATTAAAAATTTCCAAAAACCTTGTATACGTCGACGCGCAATTTAAAAAGGAGCATACCTGTCAATTTCATAAAAATCTATTGCTGCGTTTCGCCGTTGATGCAGAACATATAAACATTCAAACATAAAGAGAAATGCAAAACCGTCGACATGAATCTTAGACCTCACTTCGCTCGGTCAATAAAGATAGGAGGACTCTAAGGTCAGGAAAGGATCCTTTTTCTATATATCCGATAGAAAAAGCGGGTCTATCTACACGAATCCTTAGAATCGCATACTGATTAATACTTTTTTTAACAGCATTAGTATAATTCCTTCTACAGTATCCCAATGTAGCAAAATTGCCTTTGCAAGTTGGCTACAGATACGGAGTAAAAGAATATATTTTTTCTCTGTGGTATAGTTGAGCTCAAATATAGAATTAGTACAATTTATCGATGAGGGCAACAATAAGTGAGTTATTGCATAAATTTCAACGTGAGAATCAACAAGTTGCAAGATGTCACGTGAAAGCAAAAAGGGCACAATCAGACAATCAAAATGTATGTACAGAGTTGATGAGAATTATGGGAACAGCTTAATGTTTCTTTAGCTTTCTAACTGAAAGTTATTTTCAAATTAGAATATGATCCCCATGAAATTGTCCATTGTGTAAGAAAAATTATAAGTTTCCATGTTCTTAAGAAATCTGTTTCAGTGTATCCCTACTTTAGGGTCTCTTTTCAGGCTTTATTTCGAATAAATATTTCATGATTTAATAACTAATAATGTATATGTTTTATTGATACTTCAACCACATTTTTATAGATGGAAATAAGCATATAAGAAATGTAAAAATGTAAAATTCATGGGGGAAAACCTAGGACCCTCTATCCTTTGGGGTATTCCTTTCCCCCCTTCATAACACACAGTTTTCGCCCCCCCAAGCAGTTTGGTCGCCACTGAGTCAAAGATAGTTTTGGTTTTGAAAGATGAAATTGATATCCGATAGCTAAGACTATGTACGAACTCGATGTGACGCTGAAGCAATGAACACAACGTTCTGAATCAATCTTACTTTAAAATTCTATCAGCGGTGTTGAGCATTCAAATGCAGAGTTTCGAAGCGAGTCGCACCATAGAAAGCCAGTTACAACAGAGAGACGTTGTGCTCTAATGTTTTTGCGATTGCGTTCGCCGCAGTGTGAATTACGCACGTGTTTCACGATAATGTTTTTATCATAAGACTTTCTATACCAGACGTTTCCGCCACATTGTTTCGAGGCAGCAAAATGTTGAAAGATTAGTTACGAGTGTAAAGTTGGAGCGGGGATCTCCACTGCATAATAAACAGTGATATAATATGATAAACGGATTACTGTTTCTTTTTCAGGAGAGCTTGTTTCTTGTCTACGCTCGTTCTAAATGCATCACTTCGACGTTGTTAAAGACTGATAAGGACGTATGGAAGGCTAGCTGTCTCCTCCAGCATTATTTCAAGCAGAATAATTCCATAGTCCGCCCTGACGCTGTTCTACCCATGTTTTACTTGGAAATCAGAAGTTGCCTTTGACAAAGTCTCTCTTCTCCATAACATTTCATTGTTTCAGTTCGTGAAGAGGGATTGTTCGTTCATTTCTGTAGAAACAAAGCACTTTATATCGATCTTTTTTTTCACGGAATCACGAGTTTCTTCTCTTATTCCTAACCCATAAAGTACATATCCTGCAAATATTTTAAAGTACTGTATTTTCAAGATCTTTCAGTTTTAAAAGTCGATGGTCCGGTTGCAGAGAAGCCTGTTAGATTTCAAGACATTTATGATTGTGACATTTATGATTGAATTTGAGATATAATATAATTGAAAATGAGACATTATGACATTTATGATTTAATGTCAAAAATCAATCAGAAAATGTCAGATTTCAAGACATTTATGATTGTGACATTTATGATTAAATTTGAGATATAATATAATTAGATATGAGACATTATGACATTCATGATTTAATGTCAAAAATCAATCAGAGAATGTCTTTTTGTAAATAAGTCTCTTCTGATTGGTGCTCGTGGCATTTAATCATTGTTGAAATTTAACATGTTTCTGTGAAACCGAGTCATTATGAGTCAACATGTTTCTGAGTATACTGCAATATCAATCTGTACAAAAGTAACCTCTACTTCGCATGGATCGTTAATTATTATGCAAAAAGATGATAAAAATTAAGATGTTTTCAAGAATTCTTTATTATCAATTTAAAAATCACAGTTAATTAGTTATCAACTCTGTTGTTGTATTTGGTATAAAATACCGGTATGTTAGCACAAGGTTCTACAATAACGCCACAATTTGAATACATTTTGGTTGAATTTATATTTCCTGTTCTTTTAGAGTCACAAATAAATAAATTATAGCCTATGTTCTGATCACGACGGTTACCATACTGCAATGAATCATAGTATGTCAATTGAATGAAAAATAAATTTAGCCCCTAGAGAACACTGTTTTGATGAAATTCCCATATTAGTTAAGTTCTAATATGGCAGAATAGTGTAATGAATTTAAAATTCATTCATGAAATCATAAATGTCTTTTAGAAATTCCATGAACTAAATTCTACCTGCCTGTATATCCGAATCAGAAGTATCCAGCTTTTTCTTTATTCTCAATATTCAAGTCTCGTACTTGAATTTTTACAAATCCATCAATCAAAACAGGATGGTAACATGAGTATAACATGGGTAGAGTATATCAAAATCAGTCATTCTTCAGCTCACTCAACTCTCTTCATTTCAATTACTCATACTCTTATACTCTCATACTCTCATACTCTCATACTCTCATACTCTCATGCTCTCATACTCTCATACTCATACTCTCAACAATCGAAACAGAAAGGTTTGATTACGGTTATCATACGAGTATAATAATGCAATGTATCAGAATTATATGTTTTTAGCTTACACCACACCTTAGACCAGTTATAGAATAGACACGCTGGGAAGTCCCAAGAAGAGTGTATAGATACCATCCTTGGGAAGTCCAGCCTCTGAAGCCAACATCTACTGCCATATCGCCCTATCATGAGTTCAGCATCGAATAGAAAACCTTTCTGCAGAGTTTGTTTACATCGTTTTCCATAGCTGATTGTGTCTATTTCAGATGGAAGTGAATTATTATTTACGAAAATGGTAAACTCCCGCTGAAATAGAAATAGAAAACAATGCAAACAACGTCTACAGAAGTTTTCTATCCGATGCTGACGTCTCGATTGGGCGATATGGCAGTAGATGTTGGCTTCATCGACTTTCATAATAAATATACAATGGGCCGTGTCTATTCTATAACTGGTCTAAGCAACATACTCACAATAATTTCAGTGGAACAAATTGTTTTTACGGATTCTTATTCTTATTTATTTACCAATTCACTAGAAATTCACAAAATAACAACTAATATACATTGGTGTGGCTGGAAAAAGAAGCCTTGATAAGCCTAGATTATTTCGGATTTTCGTAGAATAACAATTAAATTGTTTTTGTTTCGTACTCGAATATTTTGTGAAATTCAACAATCAAAACAGAAAGGCAAAATCAGTACAACATGAATCATGGATTGTCCGAATCAGACGATTTTTGTATACTCTACACTCTAAATTTCGATGTTTTATACTTGAATAATTCACAAAACTCATCAAGCGAAACAGAAAGGAAACAAACATATAACATTAATCATAGAATTTTCAAATCAGAAGTTTTCAGCACTGGAACACTCTGAATCAGAAACATCTGAATTCCGATGTTCCGCACTAGAATATTTCACAAATCCAACAATAAAAACAGACTATTCTACCCTCTTCCAACAACAAAAGAGGAATGACTTGAAGCACACTGTAAACAAGAGACAGACCGATTCAGGTGGCAATCATGTAAATCCGCTACAGTTGCATGGATTTATTGTCGGCTTTGATTGGGGGGAACACAAAGTAATCCGAACGCGTCCTGCATGCTGAACGTGAATGAGACCCAATTTACAAAGAAATTGGTTCACTTCAACTAGCGGGCTGGAAAGATAAAAAATAAGTGAAGATGGTGAGGGCGATGGTGATTTAGATAGCAGCGGTTTAATATTGCAGGCCTGAGGTGGTTTCTCGAATAGGGGATGTGGCACTGATTCACCCTCTGCACATTACCACCCTCCCGCTGCGTCGCTGCATCATAACATCCACATAATAACAGGTATAACACCCCCATCTGCCGCAAATTCATCTTCTTCCTAATAATAATCGTAATTATGATAGGTTTATGGACGGCCTGAGTTGTGGATGCTGCAATGATAATTGATAGCCAGCTCATCTGGGTCAAAGTGCTTCTTGT
>NW_024095493.1:0-7007 GCF_014356525.2 Nilaparvata lugens
ATTAATATATTTCCTGTGGGTTTGAATAGTATAGAGGTGGACTATTTTTTGGTCAAGGTTATTTGTAAGGGGTATTGATGATGAAGATATTATTTGTTTAAGAGGGGAGGTAGCTATATTGTAACAGGAATACCGACTATCAAACATCAATCATGGGCTATTGCATGAAAAAATACAAGGTAATAATATAAGTTGCTTGTATTTTCCATGCAACATCAGGGCCATGATGAAGAGCTGAAGAGGAGGATAAAAAGTAGGTATCAAGTGAGAATGTTGAATGTTCAAGTGACTTATATAGTTATATATTAAACGAAAATCCAAATTAAATGCTGTAATTCACCCTGAAGACTCCTGCTACTGCAAATATTGACAACAGGGTAAACAGCTATAGTGAGGTCCACGTATAATGACAGGATTTGATCAACTTTGTTTTGCTATCCTTGTCTATCATTCGACAAAGCCTGTGGTACTATCCTTTTCTAGGTTCACAACGATGCCAATTATGTTTTTGGACAGTGTAGAAATATAATTAATTAATTAATTAGGAGAATCGGCATCGCTGTTCTTCTATCTTATCCACTGTCATTAAAACGTGGACCTCACTATAAATGGAAATTCGATGAGCGCTACTATTCAAAAATTATTTGTCAGCCCGGGAACTATAGTTAAGATTGTGTAACTATATAGTTATCAAGTAAATAAATAATAGTTTTAGTAACTTTTCATGATAGTTACCGTTACTGGCGTTGTGGCTCCAACAAAAAATCCACACGCTTGCGCAGTCAGACAAACTGCAACCGTGAACATTAGAAACATCAAGAACCTGACCCACTCCAGGGGCTGTCCAGTCAACAGGTAGCTGGGTACCAAGTACACGACAACACAAACAATCTGAAAATATTGACATAATATTATCAAACGAGTTCTAAATGTTTTTTGATATTTTTATTCTATTATAATGACTACTCGTTTATAATTAATATGATAATGATGAATTTTCTTATTTTGTAATGACTCATTGGGCCATATGAATAAAGTTGAGCATTTGCTTATACTTCTAAAATAAGGAGCATTTGCTTCATTTTCTATGAATAAGCGTGAGCAAAACCTTTTGCTCATGCTCATCAAAAAAAAAAAAATAGTTTGAGCATTTGCCCAAAAGTAAAAGCTTTTGCTCAAATTGTATGAATAAACTAGAGCATTTGCTCAAATTTGAAGCAAATGCTTCAAATAAGGTGAGTCTAGTCTAGAGCAGCTTATCACCTTCTGCTCATAGTAAAATGGCTCAACTAATTCGTATGAGGAAGAGGAAAACTATACCAGATACGATAACAACCAATAGTTGAGAACTATAAAACTCTTTCTAGATTCAACCATGATATATATCACCATTATCCCTACAATAGAATAAATACAAAAGATATAAAGATAGCCATCACAAAATAGGAAATAGGCATTTGAGAAGATGAGAGTGTAGACGATTAGATGAAGGCTATTGATATTATAAGAATATGCTGAAGATTATTATAGAGATTACATTTTTTCACGCTATCATTTCAAAATTCTAAACTCAACTAAGAACTAACCTAAAACTCTATTCATAAATTAATAGAAAACAGAGCAGACGACGCAAACACAAGTGGTGCCCCCTACTTGCATATTTAGCGCTTTAAATGTGAGCTATAAAAACAAATTAAGGCTACAAAAGCAAAAAAAGCTGATGAAAAATCTTTAAAATACGTGAGCATTTGCTCCAGAGTTCAGGAGCATAAGATAAGAGTATAAGGTAAAGCTTATTCATATGAAAATGAGCAAATGCTTTTGCTTCTACCTTTTGCTCATGAGCAAAACCTTATGCTCCATGCTCTTGCTCATGCGCATTTGCTCTGGTTTTATTCATATCGGCCATTGTCATTGTCAAAATGATAATTTTTCAGACCTTAGAATCTTGACAATATATGAACAATACATATACGTATACGTAATACATATATCCTATTATTGTCTTCTTCATAAATATACGTAATATCCTGTTACTGTCTTCTTCAGAAAATATGCTGGCTCAAATACTTGTGAAATAATTCACACAATTATAATAGGTACACGATTTGGTCATATCACAGAAAAACACAGGTTTAATTTTTTGAGAAAAAAACTGTCTACAGAGGTAAGATATATTTTGTGAAACTACCAACCAGATTGCAAGCATTCGATTAGAAGATCCTTGAATCGTTGCAGATAATTCGAAGAAATATCTGGTGAACATTAATTGGTGATTAATTAAATGGTGATCAATACCTGAGAGATTTGGAATTGAATGGAAACTCTTACAAAGTACAGGGATTGGACTTCATTCCAGACGAATAAATGATAGATTAATAAAGTAAATAATTTTAGTCATGTTCAGAAATCCTTCTATTCGTAAATCATTGTAATATTTGTCGTTCATATAAATGTAAAATTATACTGTCAATGAATAAAATGAATTGATCATTTCCTGAAAAAAATGTTAATTAACGTTGGTGGTCATTCCTCACAAGAGTTTCAACTACCGGTAATTTTCAACTAAACTAGGTACGGTAGCACTTTCTTATTTTCTAGTCTTTTAACATAGAATGGGCTAGCCTAGCTTTATGTATTATTAAACAATGATACTAATCAAATGTATTTACATATTTTGATGGAAAAACGGTTATTTCATTCTATTCTAATAATATTATTACAAAAATAATTTTGAAAATATCTCATTGGTAATGTAAAAAAATGAACCACCTGAACGGTATCTCAATTAGTAGCGTGGCTATGCAGTAAGAATCAGAGAATACCATCTATTGAAATGCTCTCTCCTCAGCACTGTGAACTCCAATGGAACTGTAATCAAATTAAAATTCTTAATGTAATGGTACATTTTTTTAGAACAAGGATAAGAAGTATGAGAAGTACACAGAGTCTCACTCACTCACTTACGCCTGGATTTGGCGGGAATCGCAGAAAATGAATAGAAAACACAACAGAATAACAGCTGATAGTTGCAGTGATAGTAGTTTTAATTTTTCTGCTCACAATTTTCAAGTTTATTTCAATATTATTGAAACTTTCGGATTGTTTAGTGTTATTTCCGGCTCTTATCAACCCTTCGAAATTCAAAATTCATCAGTCATTATCTCGAATACGTATTCTCTGAGTGTTAATCTTTGGTGAAAACAGAAATTTTAAACTTAACCTCAATTTGGACTATTTATGTGCCAAAATCAAGGAATAGAAGTTTTGAGCAATTGCCTGTTTCTCTTTCCAAATATTGTGTTTGTGACTGTTCTATAAATAAATTCAAGTGTTTTGAAGCACTTTCTAATCCCCAGGGCTAGAAGGACAACGTTTCGTATATTTAAGCTATTCAAAAACTCTAGAATCATTGCACGATTGTCTTAATAAAAAGTTATTTTTGGTTATTTATTAAATTGAATAACTATCTTAAAAATTGATATTTTAGAAAATTTTTGTATTACTAGATCAACAATACCATGAAGAATCCATCCTCTAAATCTCATGGATTTATTTCTTACCGAATTTTAAATGTTTTGTCCCACAGATTCAAACTTTAGGCGCTCATATCTCATGAAGTAATGATCGGGAAAAAATGTTTTCCTACAGATACCTTGAAAAGTGACCATTTCTGCACTGAATGCAGGCCGCAAAGAATCACTTTTCCGCACTAGTGCGCAAAGTGAGTACTTTGCGTAATCCAGATTTGCAGCATGAGAACGCAAAATAGTTAGTAGGTTAGTAGTTAAAAGTAGCAAAGTAGCAAAGTAGTTAGTAGGAGGACCAGTGCAGGAAAATCAAAATTGAGTTGGTAACACTCATTGTGAGGCCACGTTATAATGGCAGTGGAGAACAGCGTTGCCTATTTAGTATGTACCGTGATTATAGTCATTTGAATGCTTACATAACATAACCCCCTTCAAGCAGTCAGATAAATTTTCAATGAATTACTAATCATTATAATTCAATTATTATTCAATTTTAAATAGATTAAGGTTTTTATTAATAATAAAATTACACAGAAAAACATTGATGGATTTCAGGGATTTTACCCATAATTACCCACTTTTCATATTCAATGTTAACTGTAGGAAAAATTAATGTGAAATACGTGCCCAAAGTTCCTCTGCTGCACTCAAGAAACCATTCCGCCCTCGCCTACGGCTCGGGCGTAACGTTTCTTTCGGTGCAGCAACTGTCACTTTGCGCACTAGTTGCACACAAACTATTCCCTGAGAAAACATTTTCATTTTGATAGCTTGATGATATACAAATCGAAAAACTTTGAAAAATATCACCAGAGAAGTTTATTTTAGCCTTTGCACAGCCTTAAAATGTTATCTTACTTAAGTTGAAAGAAGATTGAGTAGAGAAAAGAATGCTTACAATATTGTCTTAATTTTTTTTGAAGAGGTAATAGTATTAATATCAATTTCAAGTTCAGTATAAATATTGGTAGTTGAAGTTCGTGTTCTGAATACTCTACATTTCATAAGAAGGCAGGAAATTAATAAATAAAATAAATTAAACTGATACCATCCCCCCCAAAGGCTAGGCCTTGGATTTTTCATTCGTTGTTTGCAATTGTTATTGTAAAAGTCACTATTTAGTCATACAGGACATTTTTATTTTTTATAGTGGTGAATTATGGATGACGTCAACTTATTTAACTAGAATAACAATATTTCTTAAAAAATAGTTTCCATAAAAAAACAGCATATAATCACTTCTCAATTATTAATAGCATTTATCAATGAAAATCACTTGATAATTTGTAATCTAATAGTAATAATTTGATAAATTGCACTGACGCTCAATTTCAGTACACTTCAGAAAGTTCAACAACAAATAGAAAGCTCAACAATCTTATCTCAGTTAAAATTGAACAAGAATAACAAACTTACACGACATGTAAGCCATTTGTCCGGTATAATGTAAAAACAGTTCGTTCCATAAACGTAAATGTAATTTCCAAATACAGAGTTTGCGTTGTTGCCAACATTATTGTAAATGATTCCAAACATTACTGAGATCACAAAGTGCATAAAATTCGTAAGGCAAGCGGCAACTGCAAAAGAAACATCATACGACACTTTATGAATGATGGTGGGTTGATAGAAAACAATATTAATGACAGTAATTATGTAAGAGTGTTATAAATTTTAATAGAATCTAGATTTGGTGAAATTATAAGGATGTCTACCGTTACGTGCATAATCGAGCTTTTTCATTCACTTTTATTCTATATATTAAGCGAGCAATTTCTGTATTATATATCTAGTTATTTTATATCTGGTTATTTTATTTTCGGATCTCGAAAACGGCTCTAACAATTTACACGAAATTTGGAACATAGTAGATTTATGATATAAAGATTCGATTGAACTAGGTCTCATCTTTGAGAAAACTCGATGAACGACATTAAAAGGATAATTCATCCTTGGCTGAAACAGCTGTGGATAGTAAAAAATGAGTATGTGAAAAATTAAAATATCGCATCCCCGAAATTCATAAGATGACGTATAGCCAGCTGTGAAATATAAACACGATCATTTTAGAGAATTGTGTTCTGTTTATCAATAAATAAAAATAACGAGCAAAGCTCGGTGCCCCGATATTTAATATAATAAGCATTCAGTAATCAGTACACTTGTCAACTAATGCGCCAGTTTTAATACTCTTTATTCTTTATTGCTTCAAATAAGTACATCATCAAAAATGATAGTAGAGAAAATATAACACCTTGTGCTATTCCTCTCCCAAATTAGATAAGGTTACACATAGTCGAAATCGGTTAAGTTCATTTCAAAAAATTTTCAGTTCTTATTATTTTCACAAAGTAGATTTAAATTAAGATGCCACAGTTTTGTGGTATCAGCTGGATTTTCAAGGACCGTATTCATAAACTATTTCAAAAACTTCTCCTCTAAGCACGACTATGTTGCTCAAATAACAACATTTGGTTCATGTTCGAACCAAAGAATCGTTATATATTATTATTACTATTATTATTATTACTATTATAACTAACTCAGAATCGTTTTGATTGCGAAATCATAGACTTCGCAAATCATAGACTCAATTACTGAGAAAGGGCCATATTACATAGGGATAAAAATTTCAATGCTTTGCCGCATAGAATTCAAGACAGTATGCTACCCATGATCGTTTCAAAGAAAGCCTTTAATTTGGTTCCTTGCCCATATAAAATTGAGGAATTTTTGAAAAGATCTCCACTGAAACTTGATGCTATAGGGACATATACTAAAATGCATCATCCATTTATTCATTCTTCATTGTTTCCATTTATTCATTCTTCATTGTTTCCATTTATATTAAGTTGAAGTTTCATACATCACTAGAGCTTTGCTTTATCAAGTGATTTCATTGAAAATTGTGTAATAAATAAATTGGTTCACCAAACCGTGCTTCGATAAAAACGCTTTCAAACCCATTAATTAATTAATTAACAGCTCACTGCAAACCGCTATTGTCAAAACTAGAGTCATAACTGTCATTGTTTGTATATATATACGTTGCTTTTGTATATAAAATTGAAAGAAAGAAACCTTGATTGTAATATTAATGTGCACAATCATAATACGGGAGCTATAGAAATGTACATATTCCTCAAGTAGGCTATCAAGGACTTTGAGAAGCCATTTTAATGTGGGAATAAGACTTTTTAATCATTTGCCATCATATGTCAGAGATCTACCTTATCCTAGTTTCAGAAAGGCAATAAACAAATTCCTAAGTGACAACCCATTTTATAGTTTGACTGAATTTTATGAAAACTCCTTCAATTAATGTTTGTCTTATAAAATACTGTATATTATAGGACTACTAGTATGTGTATAAGATTATATTCTTATTTATGAGTTACCTAGATGGTATAAATTTGTATGAGTGGGTCTCCACCCAAATTATTATCCTTCCGGCAGTATGAAGAGTACTGTATAGAA
>NW_024095494.1:0-6836 GCF_014356525.2 Nilaparvata lugens
TATCTTGATAGCTGAGTAATTTATGAAGTACTAGCCGTCAGGCTCGCTTTGCCATATCCGTCTAGCACGGGGGCTTCGCCCCCTGAACCCCCGACTGGATCGTCCGAGAATGAGATCAGCAGGCACACTTCGCTCGCCTGAACTTTACATTTGAGCATTTTTATCATTATGTTAGGACGATCCAGTCGGGGGTCCAGACTAAACGTCTGGCTGAACGGATATGGCGAGCGAAGCGAGCCTGACGGCTAGTAATATAATATTCCCAGGAATAGCTCTGATTGAAGTAGCAGTGCCCAATCAATTTTTCCGCGATAAATGAGAAATTACAAAATGCAAATGACAAAATTATTAATTTAGTTACCAGTTAACAACTGTTTCGAAGAGGTACTCTTTCTAGATTATAGTTCTTTATTAACATATGGTATGGACATTTTACAATTATAATTGAGAGAATACGAAGAATAAACATGCTAAAAGACGAACTTTGAACCCTTAAGAACCACCCTTAGAGTTGAAATATTGCCAAACGATTTCTTAGTGCGCCTCTAAAGGGCCAACTGAACATACCTACAAATTTGAACGTTTTTGGTCCGGTAGATTTTTAGTTCTGCGAGTGAGTGAGTCAGTCAGTAAGTCAGTCAGTGAGTACCAATTCGCTATTATATATATAGATGTTAGCCAGCTTTCCAAATTGTCTAGAAAATTTTCCAATTCCTTCTGTTTAATCAGTATTTTTTACACTCTGAAAATGGGAGACTAGTCTCAGATAGAGTTGAGTTTCTTAATTATGTTCCTATGAATTCAATGAAGTTGAACAATCTCCGTGGTGATATTTTTGTCCGAGCAAAGTGAGGTCTAAGATTCAAGTCGACGGTTTTCCATTTCTGTTTATGTTCATATGTTTGAATGTTTATATGTTCCGAAACGCAGCAATAGATTATCATGCAATTTGACAGGTATGTTCCTTTTTGAATTCCGCGTCGACGTATATATAAGGTTTTTTTGAAATTTTGTAGTTTAAGGATACTATAAAAGGAAAAGGAGTTCCCTTCGAACGCCAATATTACCGTAAAAATCAGACTATAGAATTATTGATCATAAATCAGTTGTCGAGTGGATTATTAATTGCATTCAATGAGGCATGCAACCAGGACCTCCTAAATACTATTTAGGTATTTAGGGGGTCCTGATGCAACTGATAACTCGAAATAGTTCATTATAACTAGTCAACTCCGTATCACAATGAATGTAATGAATCCATCATCTTCCTACGAAGTAAACTAATTCTACAAAACTATTCAACCAGTTTATCACAACTAGTTAACTTTGTATCACAATTAATGCAACAAATCCATCATCCTCCCATGAAGCTAACTAATCCTACAAAACTATTCAACCAGTTTATTACAACAAGTTAACTCCATTTCACAATGAATGTTACAAATTCATCTTCCCTCAAACAGGAAACTGCATAACTTCTGAAATATTAACGAAGTTGGAAATGCATCCAGTTGCAATTCATCATGAGTGCATTACATCCCGTGTTGCACTATTATGTGCACCTGTGCATCACAATGCAGTGCAAACTGCATTACTCGAGTTGCATTCAGTTAGCTATGATCAGATAACGGGAGAGAATGGGGAATTCCCAGATCCCAAACGAATTCCTCTATTATCATGTTTACAACGCTACAAGGAAAGCCTCGTATTGTATTCACTGTACTTTGAGAACAAGGAGAGAACAAGAAGAGAACAAGAAGAGAACATGAGTGATAATGGGTGGAAATAGATTCAATTGAGAATACTGAAGAGACTATAGAAAAGGACTAGCTGATACCCGTGATTCGCTACGGTAATTGGAAAATAGATCATTTTCGCGAGATATCCATAATTTAAATTCAATCAAAATTCATCCTAAAGTTGGTTTGAGGTTCATCGTAAAAACAAGAATATTGCTTCTTCTTTTAACTTTGTTTCACGACACCACATTCAATTTTCTTGAACAAAAGTTATTAAAACAATGTACTCACATTGAAGCGCTCTCGGATTCTTGAAACCATTTTCAACACATTTTTTACTTTAGTGAGGTCCACGTTATAATGGCAGTGGAGAACGGTAGGAGAACAACGTTGCCGAACTTCTGTCTTGTCAATGCCTTCTATTGACGGTAGCTGATACAGGTTTATTGATGTAATATTAACTGTGCATTATAGTTTAAAATAATCAATAATATTTCATTGAGTAATAAATTATATTTTCCAATAATTTCATAATGAATTCACATAATTAGGAGTGAATATTTTGTTAATTTATTATTGATTTATATTGTTGGAAGACGATCTGGCAACAGAGCAAAGTGAGGAAGAGATAGCACTATCTGTCTAGGCATTGACACCTTCTTTTGACGGTAGCTGATACAGGTTTATTGATGTAATGTTAACTGTTCATTCTCGTTTGAAATAATCAATTATATTTCATTGAATAATAAATTATATTTTCCAATAATTTCATAATGAATTCACATTATCAGGATTGAATATTTTGTTAATTGATTATTGATTTTTCATTGTTAAAAGACGATCTGGCAAAAGATCAAAACGTGAAAGAGATAGCGCTATCCGCTTTGTTGAATGATAGACAAGGATAGCAATACCATTGCTAATCAAACACTGCCATTATAACCTGGACCTCACTATACATTCAAGGTTTTCGAACAAAATTTATTAAAACAAGTAGGCTACTAACATGTGAAGCGCTTTCGGATTCTTGAATCCATTTTCAACACATTTTTTACTATAGTGTGGTCCACCTTATAATGGCAGTGGATGAAGATAAAAGAATAGCGATGCCGATTTTCTGCATTAATTAATTATATTTCTAAACTGTCAAAAACATAATTGTCATCGTTGTGGACCTAGAAAAGGATAGTACCACCGGCTTTGTCAAATGATAGACAAGGATAGCAAAACCAAAGTTGATCAAATACTGTCATTATAACGTGGACCTCACTATAGCAGTTCGCCATGGAATAATTTGCATAATCAAGATAAAATATTTTGTTAGTTAATTATCAATTCTACGTTATTAAGAGATGATCTGGCAAAAGATCAAAGCGAGAAAGAGATAGCGCTATCCGCTTTGTTGAATGATAGACACGGAAAGCAATATCTAGATGGACAAGGATAGCAATAGAGAGATGAGAAAAACTGCTTGTTCGGAAAAAAATTGTTCAGGACAAAAATGATGAATGATGAGTCTCAACACTGACATATAATCATGGACATTTGCATCCAGTAAGGTGCTTTCTGTATATTATTGAAATTTCAACATTTATGTGGTTTCCTTATCTCCAGCAATTTTCTTGGATGGGAAATTTCTATTTATAAATTGATAGAACCCCATGAATAATAGCCATACCATATATCCAAATTTCATCCTATACAATTAAACAAACAATTTCTGTTTAGATGTTCATTTACATATCTGTATGTGACCGGATCTCGGAAACGGCTCCAACGATTTTCACGAAATTTGGAACAAAGTGGGTTTATGATATCAAAATTCCATTGCACTAGGTCTCAACCCTGGGATAACTCGCTGAAGGACATTAAAAGGATGAATACGTCCTTGGTAAAACAGCTGGAAATTTTGTCGTCTGTCGATACCGTAATGGAAGTGAGTGAGCGAGTGCATGTGTGTAGGATCATCCAGCTGATCTCACGAGAAGAAAAATTCAGCAAGAAAAACGTATTTTCGTAAATTTCTCATTTTTTTAGAAAACATGTCCACTTCTGAAAGTCCGAAAATCTGGTGTGGCGCACTCACACAACTTTCCTTGCCGTTATGGAAATTGATCACGTGACGCTAGTGTTCCCGCGCATCTCAAGTCTACTATTCAAAGATTTGAGCCAGCTGGTGACAGGGCGATAACGCTGGAGACACACGAGGTCTGCTATCTCTTCATACTGAATCATTTAATAGAATCAACAGTTTGCAATTGGATAATCACATTTACTCGAATTTCGAGCTTATTTTTAATTTCAGGTGGAAATGTTACTGAACATAAATTGAAGAGATTCTCATGCTCAATCTTTTCCACTCGAAGTTTTCTGTTTAAATCGAATCTGAAGCCTGATAATTGAGAATCTAAAATCAAACTTTGCATAGATGGGGCGGAGCTCCTGAATTTTTTTCAGATATGGGACTTGTGGCAGTTGATAGAGCCTATCGATGACTGTTTTGGATATAACTTTAATCAAAATCGTTGAAGCCGTTTTCGAGAAAATCTCGAATAACCCTGTTTTTGACAACATTTTCGCCATTTTAGCCGCCATCTTGAATCGCATTTCATCGAAATTGTTCGTGTCGGATCCTTATATTGTAAGGACCTTACGTTCCAAATTTCAAGTCATTCCGTTAATTGGGAGATGAGATATCGTGTACACAGACGCACATACATTCATGCACACACACACACACACACACCATACTGGAACAAGGTAGCATACGGGAGGTGAAAATGAACATACATTGCGGGAGGCTGATTTACACACATTTACACACATGTTGGAGACTTAATTTTTGTTTTAGAAAGTACTTAATAATGTGTTCAATACAGTTGTAACTTTTTTTTTTCTGTTAACTTGAAAAAAAATTACGCATTAAAACCTACAAAAAGGGGAGAATGTGTGTACACTTTCACTGAACAAACCGAGGAGAAATGTGTGTACACTTCCACTGCACAAAGCGGGGAGAAATGGTGTTTACACTTCAAACCCACATTCCGGGGAGGAATTGTGTGTTTAGTTTAACTTCAAAGCGGGGACAAACCGTTTCTTACACCAGTTCTGGCTGCAACACTATTTCGATATTTACTATTCTATTTGATCATAGAATACAATATCGTATGGGTCTTTGAAAGCCATTACATGCACGTTGATTTTTGTACGATTGTTTTTTGCCATCCTTATGAATTCGAATAAGTGGCAACTTGTCAAACATCATCTTTGATCTAATAGAATTTATAAGGACGGTAAAAAATCGATGTGTATGTAACTGGCTTTTACTAAACAGGCTTCACGAATTACAATACGATATAGGATAGTTGATACAATACATGTTCAATTCAGATTCATTCATTGATAGAAATAAAAGGAGATTCCGGTGTCGATAGCATCGAAGTCGCCAGGCTGTCTGGATCATTTATGAATTTCTCAGTATCAGTATCCACTCAGCAGCTCTTATACAACACAAACATTATTTTCGTTTTACTTGGAATAGTAGACATTATTTCATTATGTCCTTATTACAATAGATCAATCGATCCAGTTAGCTGTTAGAGTAAATAATGTAATTACATTCTATACTCACTGTTCAGATCAGCACAATGTTTATAGCCTACTGTATGCGTGAGTATAGAATGTACATTCTATACTCACTGACTGCATATTTATACTGTGTATAGATTTTATGATTGTTGCAAAGATTTTAAGTCAATGATTCAACAGGAAATCCATGGTAATATTCAACGATTTCAACCTAATGAATTAGATTGTTGTATGACAAAATTGAAATCCCGACAACGTAAATAATTCAGTGAAGTTACTGTACAAGGTTACTTTTTCTCGTATTTATTGAGTGATAATGGAGATGATTTCTGATTCCATATTTGGATTCAACCTTTTGAAGTTTGAAACTTTCAAAGCTGTTTTTTTTTTTAAACTAGAACTTTTAGGGCCGGTTTCCGAGCTCAGGATTTAGCTAAGTCCCAGACTCTAAACAGCAATAGTCAGAAAATTGGTTCCAAAGGTCAGCTTATAATAGAATAGAAGTCTAGTTTTTATTTTCTCATTTCTATAATTGGAAACGTTTTTTCTTGACAATAATCCGAAGTCAAATCTCTGCCTCTCTCTCATGTATGCTCAATGAAGCCAGCGCCTGGACTAGAGTAAGATTCACTTAGAACTGACATAATCAGTACAATTGAAAGCATTGATATTTTGTATAATGAATATCGCCAACTACGGTGGTAGTGCGCGCGCGCGCGTGTGTGTGTGTGTGTTTGTGTGTGTGTGTGAATCTTATCTAATGACGATGGGAAGATTAACTGAATAGCGAGAAAGGTTTTGGAATTTATTGCAGGAATTGAGAATTCTATTCATGAGGGAGGAAACTGAACTGGCAGAGTAAAAAAACCCTCCAATTATCTAGGTGAGAAGACATGAGACTGTCATTATGACATTTTTGTCTCATTTTATAACAAAATGTTAAGAGCGACTTTGATAATTGGGTCTACAGACCCAATTAGGGAGATGAATATCTCAAAGGTTGTATTCATCTGTCCATTTATCAAATAATGTGAAGCTATCATTGAGGTATCATTTGGAGGGTAAAAATGATTCATAACTTTATTGAATCTCGAATAACCTGATAGCATCAAGATCAAAGAATAATACTATATTTATTTCTAATGAACTTCTTATGTAAGAGCATTCATGTTGATTCATGTTAACATGTTTGGAGCATGAATGATTAGTAATCGAATATAACCTGATAGATGATTATTGCATTATTTATCACGTGAGAGTTCATTGCTATTTTGCTATTTATTTTTTATTTTTGAACTATTCCTTATCCTGACATCTCAATTCATTCATGTTTGTATGTCGGAAGGATCTCGAAAACGGCTCTAACGATTCTTATAAAATTTGAAATATAGTAAGTTCGTGACACAAGATTTATTTGGAGCAGTTTCATTCCTTGGGAAACTTGCTGTTTCATCTTCGATAAGGATCAATTCGTCCTTTGAGTAGCGGCTGATGAAGAAAGAGGTTTCC
>NW_024095495.1:0-6155 GCF_014356525.2 Nilaparvata lugens
TCAAATCTCTGCCTCTCTCTCATGTATGCTCAATGAAGCCAGCGCCTGGACTAGAGTAAGATTCACTTAGAACTGACTAATCAGTACAATTGAAAGCATTGATATTTTGTATAATGAATATCGCCAACTACGGTGGTAGTGCGCGCGCGCGCGTGTGTGTGTGTGTGTTTGTGTGTGGTGTGAATCTTATCTAATGACGATGGGAAGATTAACTGAATAGCGAGAAAGGTTTTGGAATTTATTGCAGGAATTGAGAATTCTATTCATGAGGGAGGAAACTGAACTGGCAGAGTAAAAAGACCCTCCAATTATCTAGGTGAGAAGACATGAGACTGTCATTATGACATTTTTGTCTCATTTTATAACAAAATGTTAAGAGCGACTTTGATAATTGGGTCTACAGACCCAATTAGGGAGATGAATATCTCAAAGGTTGTATTCATCTGTCCATTTATCAAATAATGTGAAGCTATCATTGAGGTATCATTTGGAGGGTAAAAATGATTCATAACTTTATTGAATCTCGAATAACCTGATAGCATCAAGATCAAAGAATAATACTATATTTATTTCTAATGAACTTCTTATGTAAGAGCATTCATGTTGATTCATGTTAACATGTTTGGAGCATGAATGATTAGTAATCGAATATAACATGATAGATGATTATTGCATTATTTATCACGTGAGAGTTCATTGCTATTTTGCTATTTATTTTTTATTTTTGAACTATTCCTTATCCTGACATCTCAATTCATTCATGTTTGTATGTCGGAAGGATCTCGAAAACGGCTCTAACGATTCTTATAAAATTTGAAATATAGTAAGTTCGTGACACAAGATTTATTTGGAGCAGTTTCATTCCTTGGGAAACTTGCTGTTTCATCTTCGATAAGGATCAATTCGTCCTTTGAGTAGCGGCTGATGAAGAAAGAGGTTTCCATCTTTTGTTGCAAACGAGACAGCGATTTGTGCAAGTAAGGAAAATATTTTCACTGTCATTGAGTTACAACATTATTCGAGAATATAATTAATTATTTAACGAAAATCCTAAATAAATGCTGTAATCACCCCGAAGACTCCTGCTACTGCAGACATTGACAACAGGGTTAACAGCTAGATGGAAATTCGATGAGAACTACTATCCAAAAATTAGTTGCCAGCCGGGAATCGAACCCGGTACCTCCCAATTGCTATTCAGAATGCTTACCCTTACACCAACTGACAATCTCTGGATAGCAGCGCTCATTTTATACGAAGCCATAGCGGCCCACCAGTTAAGATGGAATTTAATAGAGAATGCATTTATTCAAATGCTAATTAAAATATAATTATTATTTAACGAAAATCCTAAATAAATGCTGTAATCACCCCGAAGACTTCTGCTACTGCAGACATTGACAACAGGGTTACAGCTAGATGGAAATTCGATGAGAACTACTATCCAAAAATTAGTTGCCAGCCCGGAATCGAACCCGGTACCTCCCAATTGCTAGTCAGAATGCTTACCCTTACACCAAAACTGACAATCTCTGGATAGCAGCGCTCATTTTATACGCCATAGCGGCCAACCATTACAGATGGAATTTAATAGAGAATGCATTATTCAAATGGCAATTGATATATATTATTATTCAACGAAAATCCTAAATATTGCTCGATTCAATGATTTTTGAAAGAATGAACAATTAAAAGCACCCGGTATATGAAGCAATGGAATTTGAATTGTTCTTCTAAAACTCATGGTAGTTGGTAGTAATGTTCCCCACACAGCACAGGAAGTTCAAGATATATGTAATTTATGTATCAATGATATGTAAAATATACATATCACATGATATGTCTTTGATATACATCAGTTAGATATCATTAATGGCCGTTTTTCAACATAACAAAATAATGCTATTTTTCAGTTATCCATCAGATACCTCTCTTTGAAACTTACCCACAATGCATCTTTTCTGCACATGCTCTTTGGCACAGTTTTGGTGAGCATATTTTCAACGTATCAGATGTTATTCTAAGATTATCTATCAGATACCTTCCTTTGAAACATACCCATAATGCGTCAATTCTGCACATGCGCTGTGGCCCAGTTTTGGTGACCATTGCAGTTCTGCATCACTGAATAGTTTGTTTACTGTTTGGAATTCGCCATTTCCGTTTTGTTTACTGACGTTTGGAATGAGAAATCTTCAAAATATTAGTAAGTATCTAACAAGATATTTCTTCTTGGTATTTGAAATATAGTGTTCTAGATTACTTTCCCATGAACCATCAGATACATTTTAGGTACTTGATAATTGTATAGTTCAGCTGGTCTTTTTCCTGGACAGTTGGCTTGTTTTGTATCTTTCCATTCATCTTTCGAAATTTGTGCAAAAAAGTAGGGTTTTGAAATCAATATGTAGGCAGTTCTAAATGTGTGTACTGAAATTATTTGATAATAATTATTCAAAGGGCTAGGCCTATATGCTTACATAACCTTCAAGTAGGTTTATTATGATGCTATTGCTATCTTACCATGGCCAAGGTATGAAACTCTTTAGCATGATGTGTTTAAAAATTGGGATTTCTTTGACTGAAATAGAGGCCCAGTGGGCTATTTACTAGATTCTGACCAATGATTAATATTGTTTTTTTGGAATGAGACTGTTACCATGATTACTATTAATTGATTATCTATTGCCCGGTTGCAGAGTCACTACATAAAGTCACCCATAGTTAACAGAGCCAATAGTTAACAACTCGCCCATAAATATATGTTCGTTGCAGAGTCGTTTGCCAGACCCCTTTTGAATATGGCTCTGATAAGGCACACCACATAAGTCCACTGCTGCTCATACACTTTTTGCGTGGTATGCTTCTATCCAACTCATGTATTGGCAACGGGGAGTGAATCACTGTGAACAGTTCTTCAATCCTCCAGTCGGATGACGTCACAACATGGCGCTTGTTTATCACAAAACTGCTGTCTGCGTATTGTGTTATGTTTGGAGGTTATGAATCAAGATCGTAAACTGCAGACTAATTTGTAATTATTTCCAGTTAGTTTTGATTTTGATAGCTATGATGAATTAAGTAAAATAAAATTGGAGGAATCTAGAAATTTAATTTTGCCTACGAAAGTGTCAAAAATCTTTCTGACGTATTCGCGATGCGGAAATTTCTTTTTTCATTTACCGAGCGCTTTCAGAATAAAATGCGAATCAAAACGGAGAAATTATGGAAATAACACGAAATGTATCTGGAGTACGAGCTGTTAAATTGCAAGAAACATGTGCTGCACATAGGTAATTACCGGTTTCATGCGCGTGGTGACGACATTTAATATCGGTATCTGAGAACGGTCAGCACAAAGCCCGCAGTTTACTGAATTTTGAAATTCGCGCTCTTCACTTTCGGTAAAATGTGTCATCGGAATTTCACGTTTCATATCCTCATACAAATTTCGCCAAGATCTGTAATTTCCTGAAGAAATTTCTCCATGATTTTTCGTCTAAACTACTCGATCTATGGAGTACTGGACCGTACGCATTTCTCCGTTTACATCTATAACAACGAAACAATACCCGCAAGGAATATGGCGTGCCTTTTCTTGTGTAACTACGAGTAATTCATGCATTGGACAATATCGGAAATATCATCAACACTCATTTAATATTAAACACATCTGTTCTAAATCCGCGTAAATAGTGTACTTTTTCTTTAACGTCGCGCCTAGTTTCTGAATTTAATTGTCTCTCCGCGTTTAGGATATGAAACGCGCTGAGATTCAACTTGGAACAAAGTCCATATGTTTCAACAAATTTGCTTTACCGTCACAATTATAGATTTGTTTGATGTGAACCGGTGAAAACAAAAATTGCAAATGTGTACTTGACGGCGGCTTTGAAAGGTGGGGAGAAAAGACGCGATAGCCCGTTTTCCCGTTGCGGTAGTTACTAAACAATAATGTTTTTCCTGCATCGCCTTTAACATTAAAAGATTAATTTGGTGTTACGCGTGCGGAAAATGCTGTACGGTAGGGAAAAAATTTTTGTTGTCATACGCGATGACGTGAATTGCAATGTCCTGGCTTGAGTATTTCAATTTCATAAATGGATAATGTTGGATAAGTTTGATAATGATCAACTGAGAGGTTGTGAATGAAAGTATACATAATTCGCTCCTGGGTTTTGGAAGATTTTGTGTTATAAATAGTCACGGATAAGTACAAATTTTGTGTTTATTTCATTATTAATTGTTTCTTGATCACGTTTATCATTTTGTTTTAGATTTTAATTCTTAATTCTTTTTAATAAGCCAAAAACCGTTTAGGGTTAGTTTGAGGTTAGGTTTTCGAGATTTAAAAATAAACATAGATAGTTTACTTGACTAAATTATAACCAAATTAAAATCCTATCATTTATAAATCAATTATTATTATTGCAAGTATATAATTTCTTAGATAGGAAGATGAGCTCAAGTAAAACACCGAAGGTTAATAATAGAAATGTAAACATAGCGAGAGTACTTACGCGTTCCCAAAACCAAAATTCAAAAACGCCAAAACCAAAAACCCCAGTTCTTCAAACTACTTTAGCCGAAAAAGTTGCTCAACTACAAAGTAGCCACACTAATTTAAAAAACCAATTAGAAGTAACTTTAAAAACGTCTGAGGAAGAAAGGTTAGGGATGGTAGAAGAAATTAAATCTTTGGACTGATTATAAAATTACAAGATGAAGACCATAAAAAAGAATACTAAATCTAAAAAATCAATGTAGTCTAATGTCGGAGGAAATAAAGAAACTAAAATCTAAATTTGATAATACTAAATGTATGATAGAACCTCCGTCCAAATGCAAAAAAATAGAATCTAACCTAAATGATGGGAAATGCTCTGAAAATGGTCGAATAAAACGTACAGTGAGGTTTTGAAGACAGCAACCAAAAATATAGCTGAGGGAAATAAAGATAGGAAAGGGAGAGTTCTGCTACTGACGTCCAGTCATGGACGTGATTGCAGTGATCTCCTTGATAAAAGATAAAAAATAAATTTGATGTCCAATGTTTTTTCAAGCCAAGTGCATCAATTAATGCAGTTGTAGAGTCAGCTAGGGAACAAACTAAAGACTTTGATGAAAATGACTATCTAATTGTACTGGGTGGCTCAAATAATATAAATGACCTAACTTGAATCATCTTCCTCAAGTAACAGAAAAAATCAAGGAAATTGTGCCACTCAGCAAAAAAACAAACTTAATAATAAGTACTATTCCTAATAGGTTTGATAGGCCAGAATTAAATGAAGCAATCAATTCGACAAACAAATCAATCCATAATACAATCAACAGCCTAAAAAATAAGAATTCTAAACAACTGGGGATTTGTTTTCTAAATGAAAGGCTGAAAAGACATAACTTCACTAATCATGGGTTGCATCTAAATCGATCTGGCAAAGTAATCTTTTGTAATAGATTGGCAGAGCTGATTGAAAGCCGTTTGCAATCCTCTGGTTTAAAAACAGTCAAAAAAACAAATAACGATTTTTTAGTAAATTGGCTCAAAACAGGGAAAGGGAAATAGCTACAAATGCTAGAGATAGAGTAGCACAAGATGGTAAGGTTTTTAGTATTTATCATCAAAATATTCAGTATCTTCGCAACAAAATTGACAGATTAGAAGTATTTCTTAAACAGGAGGATCCTGACATTGTTATTTCACAGAGCATGGCTTAAAAATAAAGGAAATAAATCAAGTTAGGATTCCAGGCTATTCACTGAGATCAGAATTTTGTAGAATAGCTCATAGAAGTGGTGGTGTATGTATATTCACTAGCAATGCTAAACATACCCAAACTTATGAACTGGATTTTGTTAAGAGATTTTCTGTTGAGATGGATTTAGAGGTGACGGGACTAAGGTTAAAAATTGATGATCGATTTGAGGTAGCAGTGTTAGGTATCTATAGGTCACCAAATGGAGACTGGCAAAAATTTTGTGAGCTGCTCCATACACTTTTGGAAATTACAACCGCTCGTTTCACAATGTTATAGTAGTAGGAGATTTCAATACCGATTTTGCCAGGCAGGATAAAATGACAGAGGATATTAGAGATATTATTAATATGAATAATTTAGAAATTAAGGTCCACGAATATACAAGAGTAACTC
>NW_024095496.1:0-5956 GCF_014356525.2 Nilaparvata lugens
CTACGTGGTCGAAAGACCTTGTTCGCAGACGAATAGAATAAGAATAAGAATAAGAATTTTATTTGCCATTAAACATATAAACATCAATGCAATAGGCTTCGTCAAATATAAATTTGAAATACATATTACAATATAATATATAACATGAAAACTAATTATAGCTCACAGTCTAGCAATACTACTAATATCACAGTCTAGAAATTCTCTTAAGTTATAAAATGGATTCTTTTTCAGCCAATTCTTTACCACTAATTTAAAGCTTTTTTCTTGCAAATTTCTTATTGCTATGGGGATTTTATTAAACATTACATGCCTCTGATACATATGACTCCTATGAGTTCTAGACAATCTTACATAGGGTGTGAGAAGGTCACCGTTTTGTCTGGTATTGTAATTATGGTTATCACTATTTTGAAGATAATTTCCCAATTGTTTCTCACCTGGATTAGATTGTAGTAAATATACAATGAAGTCACAGTCATTATACCGAATTTAATAAAACTCTCTCTACAGGAATCTCTTTGCTGCAGGTTAGCAATAATTCTGATGACTTTTTTCTGTAGTATTAACACCCTTCCTGCATTGCTGCTGTTCCCCCACAGCATAACTCCATAACTGATGAGTGAGTGAACAGGCCAAAATAGGTCATCAGTAGTGTTTGAGTACCTACGCAATATTTTAACTTCCTTATAAGATAGACTACTCTTGAAATTTTCCTGCATACAAACTCCACTTGCTCTTTCCATGTTAACTTATTATCTAAATATAAACCTAACAATTTGACTGATCTATTCTCACAAACATTGTTCGCCAATGAAAAATATATATTCTCAGTCTTATCATTATTAATTGCTAATCTATTAGATTCAAACCAGGCCGTAGACAATGGATACTCTCTATCAACCTTGCTGTAACGTCTTCCTGTCTTTTTTGAGAGCACATCAATGATGTGTCGTCTGCATACAGTATTGGTAGACAATTATTAGATGATACACTACAATGAAAGTCATTCATGAATATTAGAAATAGGAATGGGCCCAATATCGACCCTTGAGGTACTCCTGCTATCACCTTTACAACTTCTGACTTCTTACTGTTTATAATTACAACTTGTCTCCTATTCTGCAGATAAGACATGATTACATTTAGCTCACTGCCCAAGATACCATAGTGGCGTAATTATTCTCAGAATAGTGTGTGATATGCAGTCGAATGCTTTTTGTAAATCTATTAGACACACACCTGCAATTAACTTATTCTCAAATGCTTCTAATATCCTATTAACAACAGTCTCAACGGCTGTTATGGTAGAATGTTTCGGTCGGTAACCATATTGATGTTCATAGAGTAAGTCATTGGAATTAAATAGTCGTACAATTGAACAAACATACAGGCTTCAATAATCTTACCTATTATAGGAACTAAAGCTATTGGTCTGTAACTATTAGGCTGCGTTTTCATCAGAAACGACGTCAGAAAAGGGTTCTTTTCCGGTCTAGGCCAGAAAGTTGTCTCTTCCAGCCGCTCATGGAAGTAGTTAATAAGTCATCCGCTAGATCGGGCGAGTGTCCACTTTCATCATCAGCTGAAGTCGCCATGATTTCAGTTCCAGTTTCGAATCAATCTAATTCGCTTCGCAGCCAGTTTTATTCAATTATTTATTGTTGATTAGTGCATTCCGAATTTTCAAAAATGCTTGAAGATGACTGTGGTATTCCAAGTGAAATTTTAAAAGAATCTGAAATCCTGACTGCAAATCTTCTACCACTAAAATCAAGAGATGGGTACGATAGCTTAACGAGTATTCTTTATTTTGTATTCTTTATTTATTTTGTCAGCAATACCTGTAGTGTGGCGAAAAATATCGTTCGCACCACGGGCAAAAATGTTTTTCCAGCTCTCAATCTTTTCTAGTCCTCGGCCTACGGCCTCGGACTTGAAAACCGATTTCGAGCTGGAAAAAATTCATTTTCTGCTCTAGGTGCGAAATATACTATTCCCGCACCAGAGCAGAAAAGTGAATCTTTGCGTTCTATCAGTGCAGGAATCGTCACTTTTCAAGTAACTGTAGGAAAACATGATTTTTGGGTGTTGGTCTGTGTGTAGGTGTATGTCTGTGAACACGATAACTCCATTCTTAATCAACCGATTGACTTGAAATTTCAAACTTAAGGTCCTTATACCATGAGGATCCGACAATAAGAGATTCAATAGAATTGAATTCAAAATGGCGGAAAAAATGGCAGGTAATTACTAAAAACATGTTTTTCACGGTTTCTCTCGAAAACGGCTGTAACGATTTTCTTCAAATTTATAGCATGAATATCTAGCTATTTATAAGCCCTATCAACTGACATGAGTCTCATTTCTGGAAATTTGCAGGAGCTCCGTAATATTCTTGAGAAAATGGCGGATAATTACTGAAAAACCATGTTTTTCACGATTTTCTCAGAAATAACAAGACCGATTATTTTCAAATTCAACCCTGTATAGTATTTATCAGCTCTATCAACTGGCATGAGTCTCTTTTAGGGAAACTAATGGGGGGTCCACCCCATCCTTGAGAATGGACTTAGTAACCTCCTTCTCGTGCATGGGGTAGGTAGGTAGCGCAGTTCATAAAAAGAACACATAGTCGAGATATTTCATCTGTAGAACAGCTGTTTGACGAATTTAAAAAATCCATCGAATTTCACAATAACACAAAGGAAAAAGCACTCAGAAAACAATTATAGATACACATAATATACAGAAGTCTGATCGTAGTTTCAAATATGAGCAAGGAAAGTTGTGTGAGTGTACCACACCAGATTTTTTAACAAAAAATCCTTGTTTATTAACAGATCTTTTTACCAGGTGTGGATAATGTTTCTTTAGAAGACTATATAAATAATTATCACTCCCCTATCATTGAGAAACTGGAAATGTTGGAAAAAATTATTCAACTCATGAAAGAGAGTTGTTCATATTGCATCATTAATTACAGAAGAATGACAGAGTAATGTACATTTTTCGGGGGATTTAGCTAAGCTTATATTCATCCCAAATGGAGAATGGAGAGAATTTTGAATTCTGTGTATAAGTTTCTTGTCTATCCTGTAAAATTATGAAAACTGGACATGTTCCCTTTCTCCAATTAGCGATTCAATTGTATATCGCATATTTCCTGGACCAGCTATTGACAATCAACAACTATGAACACATTAAATCATCTTTGAAACACTGATTTAGTCTATATATATTTTTTTCAAATATATATTGAGATGTGAATGAAAATATTGATTGTCAGATAGAATATTCATGATTCACCAAATAGAGTCAAGTGTGACATGAGATACATTGACTTTTTGGCGGATCGAAGATCGCCGTGCAACGTAGTACTGTATAAGATTGAACCGATATATGAATAAACTGTCCCTAATGAAGGTATATCGTGTCTCGGACTTAACCTTTTGTTAGGTGTAGTGGAGAAGCCTTACAAGCTTAAAATACACCGGAAACCATTCAAGTTTGCGAATATGAGCTTCAATTCTTCCTCATATATTATACAGGTATCAATTTCAATTTCATTTATTCAATTTCAATTCACAATACAAAGAAAAAGAATACATAGACAACATATCTAAGAAAAGATTTGTGAATATTTTCCCCACATAGACGGATCTGTGTGGGGAATGATTAACAGTACAAGAAGTAGCCTAAAATAAAATGATAATAAGTATAATATATCTATTTATATATGAAAGATAATAATAATACGAAAGAAAAATCCTATCAGTAAGCAAGGTCAGAGAAGAAAGATATTGAAGAGAAAGAAAACTATAACTTTCCATGTAGGCTAACGCTTAATAGATTAAAAGAAAAGGCGAACGAAAGATGAAAAAATAAAAGGAAGAAAATCAGCAATAGATGCAGATGTGAAAAATTGTTAGATGGAAATAAATGGTGACAAAAGATACTGAGAAGAAAAGGTGATTCACAAAAAAGGTGACTCACTGAAACACAAAAGGTGACTCGGTACTGAGAAAGGCAACAAAAGAGATGATGAAGATCCAAGCTATTCGATCATTATGAATATGACAAAAAAGCAAATCGTAGACTGAGAAAGGCAACAAAAGAGATGATGAAGATCCAAGCTATTCGATCATTATGAATATGACAAAAAAGCAAAATCGTAGACTGAGAAAGGCAACAAAAGAGATGATGAAGATCCAAGCTATTCAATCATTATGAATATGACAAAAAAGCAAAATCGTAGACATGGTAAACGGTCGTCCAACTGAAACAAAAATTAGTTTCAGGTCTAAGTCAGCCTAAAGAAACAGTATCACTTGCATAAATTCGCGTTTTTTTTTGTTGTTCTCCTCCCTGATCCTCCTCCTCCTCCTTCTACTCCTCCTCCTACTTCTCCTCTTTTCCCACTCCTTCTCTCCTCATCAAGTCCTTTAACATTCATTTATTTTTTGATGAACTTCTTATGAAATAATGATATTCTTGGATTTGGATACCTCTTCGATTTTCATTAGGAGTCGGTATCCGAGATAGGGAATTAGGTAAGTTCTAGACCTCAAATTGCTGGAGTTCCATGTCAATTATGAAAATTCATATGAAATTATCGGAAAATATAATTTCCTGCTTGAATATAATTTTATTTAAACGATAATATTACATAAAATAAATCTGTATCAGCTACCTTCTATAGAGGGCATTGATAAAATAGAGGATCGGCAACGTTGTTCTTCTATCGTTCTTCTCCACTGCCATTATAACGTGGACCTCACTATAGCTTACACACTATTGTATGAGCACTAAAACACTGATGTAGTTGGGCCGGTTTCGAGCTCGAGATTTAGCTAAGCTCCAACTATACTATAATAAAGGAAAAAATCTTCTATACTATATAAAGGAAGAACTGGATTATAAACGTAGCCTATACAGATGTAAAGTATAGGGAAACGGTCAAGTTAGAGTATAACAATCTTAGAAAGACTTACAGGTCTAAAATCAAACTGGCTCAACTCAGTTACAATAGTAAATTCATTAATGAGATTAAAAACAAGAATAAACTTTAACTTTAAACAGCTGGAGTCGGAATATTGGCTTCCCGAAACGGGGCGTAATCGTAGTCCACATTTAAATATAAATTTCGAAAAACTAGAAAATTAAACACAAAATAAAATAAATAGAGAATAGTAGAAGTTTCAGCAATTATGAATTATTTAAGAACTAGCAGGTAAACCGTGCTTCGCAAGGGTCTCTCTTGAAACTTGACGTAATGAAATCTAGAAGAATTCAAAATAGGGATTAATAAGAATCCTCGGTTGATTAAGAATTTATATGCTGCATTCCAAGTGAATCAGTATGACTACTTTTCAATTTAGAAAAGAAGTTTGATTCAAAATGGCGGAAAAAGGTTGTGTGTGATGGAAAACCTGTTTTTATCATTCGAAAAGGATCCCCAATCATACACATCTTCTAATTTCCCTTTTAAGAGAGATCTTCTACTGCTTCCATACAAACTGGAAGCATGAAAAATAATTGAAAACTTGATGTAATCAAATTTTGAAGAATTCAAAATTGGTCTATAACCACCCTCGGTTAAGCAAGAATCTATATTCAAAATTTCAAGTTAATCAGACGTGATAATGCGTCAAAATAATTTCCCTATACTTTACATCTGTATAGGCTACGTTTATAATCCAGTTCTTTCCTTTATTATAGTATAGAAGATTTTTCCTTTATCATAGTATAGAAGATGATACATGATGGATGATTATTGTTATTTTACTAAAAGATAGAATAAATGAATGGTTTCACTTTCAGAGGGAGTTTTGCCACCCCAAAAACTCATTTTTCATTCTTAGATATAACGAAAAGGTGCATACGACCTTATTTTTTGCTCAGCTTGCAAAATACCCCTAATAGGTCTAAGTGAAATAATAGGCTAATATCGCCA
>NW_024095497.1:0-7197 GCF_014356525.2 Nilaparvata lugens
AATAATAGGCTAATATCGCCAAGATGATAACAGTAAAGATTTGATAATATCAGGCATCCTGGCCAAATTGTACAACAGCCGAATAGGAATGGAAATAATTTTTGCTACTGTATAATATTATATAAAATATTGAAATTTGAGGTTAGGCATAAAACATCTACTGATCGGCGACCTAATGATTGACCGAGTCGCACAATGTAGAATCTGACCAAACACCTTGGCAGAAAATTATTGTGGTGAAACAGTATTCAACTTGAGGAACTAAACGTCCCACGTGGCTAATTATTGTAATATAAGAACACTTATAATCTGTAAAAATTTACTTTGCATGTAAAAAGCATATTAAAAAACCCCAACAAAAATAATTAAATGTATTAAGAAGTAGGAGGTTACTAGGCGCATGAATACTGTATAATTTGCATGCACCAACAAATGTTTAGCATTGATAGGCGGCAATAGTGAGCCAATTCAAATATATTTGTATATATTTCTACAAATGATAAGAATTTGTAAATTATTATTGTGGCAGTTTATGTTTTGGATATGGCCGAAGGCAAAAATATTAAAGATGTACATAAGTAGTAGTTTAATAGTTTGGTACGGTCTATTTGAGCCATGAATGGCAGAGGAACAGAATATTAAATTTCATGTAAATTTGGAAATTGGAAGTGAAAATTGTAACTGAGAAAAGAGAACTTTGACTTGCCTGCCAACACCACCATGAGAGGTCACCAAAAATTATAGAGCGCAATATCTTACTGTACCTTTTAATAACTTAAAGTTAAATGAATTACTAAATTTTCTCATAAGACTTAGTGATGCTAATGTAAAGCAGAAGTCATTTTTAAATAATTTTTTAACCCTTGGAAGAGACGACTCTGGCTACAAATAATCCAGGACCACCAGGAGTTTGGATCGACATCAGCAGCTCATAGAAAATTCCAGCACGTGAGTGAAAAATATTGAAATAGTGATAGGCACCCTCAGTGCTTCCTAAATGAAATAAGAATCAAAGCTAGCTCGTCAAAAGGGTTTTTATAAATTAAGAATTTGGTAACAATACTTGCACAGTAAATATAGTATAAAGGTATTTTATTAGATAGTAACGAATCAATCCATATATCAAAAGGTCCATCAATCAAAGAGACTAAGATCTAGGCTGTTAATACATTATTATATGAGCATATTTCTACAATATAATTGCGATAATAATTTATGTAGCTCTGATTCACTAGATGATGATCTATCTCTTCTGTCAGGTGCCGAATCTCGCACCCTGAGATAAAAATATTCATTATAAAGAAATCTATTAGAAACCATAGAATTAATATATATTTGGATTATTAGTTGTCAATTTATCATGCTGATTTGAAATTTATTCGAAATAGAATCGTCCAGTCGACAAGTATCAGCAAGCTGATATCGAAGCTACATGCAAATAAATGCATATGTATAAAATGAAAGCACATGGTAGATTTCATGCTATAGAACTTAAAGAATAGTATGAGCCTGTGATATTTTATTGATTTCGATTATTGTTTTGTCTTATATTATATATTTCTGTCACTCTATAAATTTTTGCTCTGATTTATTTTTTGAGATTTTGTTGATATATGTATCAATTGTTTATGTGTAACGTTTTATTGTTACTCCTCAATACTATAGGATAAGTTTTATATATATATCTTTTATAAATTATCATATTATTGTGGAAGCTCATCTTGGCCTATAAAGATTTTATGAGACTATACCCTAGTAAAAACCACAACCAGATTTTTATAATTATTGAAATATTCTCATGCTCTACCAATTGATGCCAAGCAGGAGGCTAATCATTATTTAACTATAGAAAATAACGTGACACACTCTAATCATGGTTTACACCAAAAAAGGAAGAAGTAAAAGAGGAAGAAGAGAGCATGGAGATTGATGAGGAGGAGGAGGAGGCGAGTTATGATAAAGCTATGGGAGTTCAACAGAGAATCTTTTAAGCTCAACTTAATTTGAAAAGAGTTTACTTGGTTCTAGTAAAACGATGAGGTGTTTGGCACAATACCTAAAAACGTTTCATGCGGAAAAAATGAATAATTCATTAGTTATGGAATTCATACGATTCTAAAGATGATGTGTATTATATTGGAGATCAGCAAGTAATATTCGATAACAGGTATAAAGATATTGATAATGACAGATTTCGTATAACCATGTGTTTACTTGAGTTATTATTCAGTTCAAGGCCGAATTCGAATCTTCATAATCAGAGAGATCTGGATAAGTATAAAAAAAATCTTACACTTACAAGCATACATTTAGATTGAAGAGGGTATGTTAAACGTAATCAGGGAATTAATCGCAAATGATTCAGAAATTATTTCTCAGTAAAAAAATTAGTAAAAAAAAGGATGGGGTTTATTGAAATTTGCAAAAAATATTTCTCATGATAGAATTTATCAATACTTTGATAAGTTTGATGAATTAGTGGAAAGATTAATTTACTCTATTCCTCAAAAGCTCTGGCAACACTGGACATGATGTTGAGATCGCATCTATAATTGAAGAGCATAAAAGAGGCCAAACTAATTGTTTAGTGTTATGATGACTTTGCATCGATTGGTGGATTGTTACACCTAGTAGTGCTAATCTCACGTGCGATATTGACTCAATAACACAGAAAATAATTGAATCGATAATCAGCAAGGAATCAGCCAGCAAAGCTGTGATATTTTATTTAGATTCACAAATAACCAAACTCATTTCGGAAAATACTAAGAATATCAGGTGAGCATAATTGAAAGAGAACATATTCTAAGTTCATTACAAAATTTTAGTGCCAATATTGATAAAGCTATTGCAGAGAGATCTAACTTTAGAATCTGCTCTAGGAGAAGTGAAAACTTTAACAGACAGCTTTTCATCCCAGTTGATCATATTAACAATGATAAAGTTGATAAAGGTTTTTAGATGGGAATTAAAGGCATATCAGATAAAATTAGAATTTGGAGGTCTTGGACAGAAACTACCTCAATACTAAATTAAAACAGCTTAGTACAGAACTTTTTACTAAAGTATTGAAACACAGCCATCACCAATTGATAAGCAATATTTAGAATCTGCTTTGCAGAAATGAATAGTTCTTCATTGACAAAGGAAGAGTTGAAAAAACGATTATCTGAAATGCAAGTGCAATAAAAGCTAATATTATGGATGGTATTGAACAATTCATCACAAAAGATGCTATTGCTACTCTGATTAATCAAATTGCAGACAAGTATGCAACTAAAAATGATATAGGCAATTAAAAATTCGGAAGAGGGGTCTGTTATGAGGCTGCAATGTTCATAGATTATCTTAATTTATTAATCCATAAGATAGCTTATGATATTGTCAGTGGCTATGCACGCGTTAGTTTTAATATGAATTGGATAGAAGCTAAGCAACATAACCTTTCCGAAAATCAGGTTGCAGAAATGATAACAACAAGAATGGGATTAGCACAATATAAAGGCTTTGTGTTGTCTCTGAAAACATAAAATCTGCATCTGACAGAATCCAAAGTCAGGGCAGTGGACTGTGAATGATAGTTGGTATTAATACCTACAATAAATCTCTGAATTCTGTGCATAAAAAACTGATAGCTTGAAGTATGGTGAGTACGCCAATAAAGACAAAATGAGTCACAAGTTGAGATTTAATATTATAAATGATAGGCAGATGGCCACATACAAACACAAGTGGTAAGTAGATTAATCAAATGAAATCTTTAGATGAATTTTATTACAACACGTAATAAAACCATTAGAAAATATAAAATTGTAAATGAATCTAGGTCATGACACTAATGACCATTGAAGCCTGACAATAATTGATAAGGTACTGTCAATGATACTTGAATTGAGAATAGAAAATTTTAAGTGATACAATAATAAAGTTACTGCTGAAAAATTCAATCTTATTCTTTTGAAAAGAAATAATAACAAATTACAATGAGATGTAATAGTGCTCTATATATTGAAATGGTTAAATGTTGATTGACACTAATACAAATAATCTTAGAATAATTGAATGTCTCGGTCGACATTAACACGAGTAAGTAAGTTCAGAAATGAAAATGCCTTGGTCGACATTAACATAAATAAGTTCCAAAATCAATGTCATACACATCAAAATAGGCATCGGTGGCCTTAAAATATCACTTGTAAGCCAAGGGTAGCTGTCAAATACAATGAAATATTTGTTAATGTTGAGTACATTAATATAGGCAACATAGTCCTTCAGTGATTTGACTGTCAAGTTAGACATCAATAGAACAATTAATAGGCGTCAGTGGCCTTAAAATAACACTTGTAAGTCAAGGGTAGCTGTCAAATACAATGAAATAGCTGTTAATGTTGAGTACATTAATATAGGCGACATAGGCCTTCGATGATTTGAATGTCAAGTTAGACATCAATAGAACCATTAATAGGCGTCAGTGGCCTTGAAATAACACTTGTAAGCCAAGGGTAGCTGTCAAATACAATGAAAGTTTGTTAATGTTGAGTACATTAATATAGGCAACATAGTCCTTCAATGATTTGAGGTCAAGTTAGACATCAATAGAACAATTAATAGGCGTCAGTGGCCTTAAAATAACACTTGTAAGTCAAGGGTAGCTGTCAATACAATGAAATAGTTGTTATGTTGAGTACATTATATAGGCGACATAGGCCTTCGATGATTTGAATGTCAAGTTAGACATCAATAGACCATTAATAGGCGTCAGTGGCCTTAAAATAACACTTGTAAGCCAAGGGTAGCTGTCAAATACAATGAATATAGTTGTTAATGTTGAGTACATTAATATAGGCGACATAGGCCTTCAATGATTTGAATGTCAAGTTAGACATCAATGGAACAATTAATAGGGTCGGTGGCCTTAAAATATCACTTGTAAGCCAAGGGTAGCTGTCAAATAAATGAAATAGTTGTTAATGTTGAGTACATTAATATAGGCGACAAAGTCCTTCAATGATTGAGTGTCAAGTTAGACATCATAGAACAATTAATAGGCATCGGTGGCCTTAAAATATCACTTGCAAGGCAAGATAGCTATCAACAAAATTGAATGTCTTGGTCGACATTAATACACTTGTAAAGCCCGGGTAGCTATCAAATACAATGAAATACATATTATAACCTTGAATACATAGGACAGCGCTCTCAATGAGACATACACTGTAACATATTGAATTCATGTAAATAGCTCAATTGCTGAAAGTATTAACAATAAATTTTTTAATTGCTGTAAATTTGAATGATAGCTACAAAAATCATATGAATGCACATTAAATGTTTGAATTAGAAATAGAGAAACACGTGTCCAGTATCGACATGCTGTTAGTATTTTTATGAACAGTTATGCAATACATGCGTAAATGAAAGTTGATTAGAACGATTCACATAACCTGAATAAAATTTGGAGGAATAGATGCAGCCAGGCAGACAGGCAGGAATCCACGGTACCCCAAGGACAGGGACATCAGCAAGCGATGATATGATGCCACGATGATGAGAATGGAAGCGTCCAATACAGAGGCAATTCCCCCAGTGGGAATGTGAGCAGGAACATGTAGAATTCCAAACAAATAATCCGAATTCCAAGTTGTGGAATTTTTAGATTGATTTCCAAATGGTAGAGATGATGAAATTGAAAGTTTGAGTTTCAAATGGCAAAGTCATGTTGTTTAGAAGAATGGCGAAAGATGCTAACACAATACTATGGAACTACAAAGTTTATCAATGTAAATACACGAAGAAATGATGAATAATTGAATCACAATTGATGAATAGATTCAACGAATTAATTTGAAGGAATAATTCAGTTTAAAAACGTTCCATAAACTAGATGAATTTGGATGATGAGAAGGTAAGTAGAGGGAATCTAAGAGTTTGGACTGACTTTTTTGCTCGAAAAGCCCCTCCCCCCTCTCCCCCCTCGTCCATCCCGCCTCCCCTTCCCCCCGCCAGCAGGGTGGGGGGTGTTCTAAAATAGATTCCCCTTCCCCCTTGCCGGTGGTGATGAGGGATAAAAGAGAGAGACATATTCAGTTTCCTCGAGCTTATTCAATAGTGAAATTATATTTTTGATTAACTCACTCTCTTTTATATTTATCTTGAAAAACATTCCTAAATCTTCAGTTCACCTTCTCGCCTATAAAAGTGTAAACCACCTAACGGTACACGATGGTTCGACCGAATAGAGGCACACCAAAGAATGAGGTCAATGCTCCGAAGCCAGCTATTTCTGGAGCATTGTCCGAGAGACCCTCCTCATTATGCGACAGCAAATCGAAGAGTCTGTCCACAGTGCTGTATCAATGGCTGTGAAATCTATTTTCGAGGAACTTCAGGCATTGAAGGAGGAGAACAAACAGCTGCACGATAGAATTCGTGAGCTGGAGGTATCTTGTCACGTGAAGGTCGACGACCTCGAGCAATATGGGCGCCGACATTCTATACGTATTTTTGGGATCCCGAGAGTGACAAAGAGACACGGACCTGCTGGCGCTCGATGTCTTTAACAAGAAGCTGAACGTGCCCGTGACTTTGGCGGATGTCAACCGCTCGCATCGCGTTGGAAGGCGTCAACCACCTCAACAAGGCAAGCTAAACCCAAGGACCGACCCTCATAGTTCGACTCTGCAGCTACCGACCAGGAAGATGATCTTCGACGCTAAGAGGAAGCTGAAGGGTTCCGGCGTCACCATTGCGAGGATCTGACTGCGGAGCGCTCAAGATCCTCAACGCTGCGGCCGACCGTCATGGTCATAGGAATGTCTGGTCATCGGATGGGAGGATCAAGATCTCTATCGGCGAGGAGGATCCAAAGGGTCCACCAGTCGAGAGGATGACCGACCTTCAAAAAATAAAGGAAATTAAATCATTTCAGGATTCGATTACTAAGGTGCCCTCACTACAAAATAGGAAATTCTATTAAAACATTTCACAATAGATATTACCTTGGCAGTTTTCATGAGCTGGCTTTCTGTTCTATAAATGATCTTTCCACTGCTATTTATGATTATGGTATGAGGCATTATTTCAAACTAAGGAGATCCACATTTGTTAATACTGATTAATAATTTATCTTGATATTAATTCCCAAAACTACGTTCAATGCATCAACTACTATACTCCAGAGGGTACTTAGAGAATCAT
>NW_024095498.1:0-6857 GCF_014356525.2 Nilaparvata lugens
GGGGTCACGGGTTTTTACAAGGATTTATGTTTATTAATGTTTAAAATATAAAAGGAGAGGTTGGGGTTAGGTTTTTGCTTTGAAATGACAATATGCTGACTTAGCTATAGTGTTTTTCAACATTAGTTTAATAACAACCGTTATATCTATTAATTATATTATTTAAAGGTAATCTTACTTTTATTGAATGAATTAATGATAATATATTGATTATTATGTCAAATTTAATGATAAATCATCATTGGATAATAATAATCATCATCATCAAAATGGAATGACGGCTCCAGTTACGGTGCTCGGTAACCATCATCACAAAGAACGTTACATTGAAAGATGTGACTGAATGGAACAGGAAAAAACCGTTACTAACGCATGCGCGATTCGGTGCTGTCTCAGATAAAGAGTAACGGCCAACAACGGTCACAGTTATCACATAGTTATTCAAAAGTACTCTTTGAGTATCTATAGTGAGGTCCACGTTATAATGGAAGTTTGATTTGCAATGATGTTGCTATCCTTGTGTATCATTTAACAAAGCAGATGGTGCTATCTCTTTCATGCATTGCAAGTTTGCCACATCGTTTATCAACAATGTAGAAATTCAACTAATTGGCAAAATAGGGTTAAGGATTAGGTTTTATTTAGATTATATTTAATAATGTTTCATAAGTATGTTAATGTTTTGATTTGAAATTGCAATTATGCTAGAAGGGGCTAAGGTCCAGGTGGAGTTATGTTTTTGTTGTTTCGAAGATGAAAGGATAGGTTAGGGGGTCAGGATTTCGCTTTGAAATCCAAAGTATTGAATGTGAAAGGGTTAGGGGTTGGGTTATTTCAAGTTATATTTAAAATTGTTCCATAAGGCTAGTTGGGTTTCTATTTTAAAATTGCAATATGCTAGAAAGGGCTAGGGTACAGGTAGAATTATGGTTTTCAATATTTCAAAGGTGAAAAGATAGGTTAGGGGGTTAGGATTTTGCTTTGAAATTGCAATATGCTGCAAGGGGTCACGGGTTTTCACAAGGCTTTATGTTTATTAATGTTTAAAATATAAAAGGAGAGGTTAGAGGGTTAGGTTTTTGCTTTGAAATGACAATATGCTGACTTAGCTATAGTGTTTTTCAACATTAGTTTGATAAAAACTGTGGAATTTAGTCTTAGAAAATAGTGGACTGTATAAATAGGAGAGAATAAATCAAATTCTGAAATAAGAGAAACAAATGTGTCTTGATTGATTTGACACGTGACTGAAACTCCACATGAGTGCAAGAACCGTTGTGCATTCAAAAACCTGTGCACTGGAATGAATGCAAAACAGTTTCAGGCAACTCAGTATTAAAACTAATCATTAACATGTAGGCTAAGGTGAAATGCCAACTGAAAAGGTAGGTTAGTAAAATACAAAACTTTAATCAGCATTAAAGAATGTCAAAACACATGAACAGGAGATAAGATTGAATACATGAAGTAAATTTGAAAACGGTATTAATTTGAATTTTAATTATTAATGAGTAACAATAAAAAGTTTGAATATAACAGCAATGCACATAGAAAATAATCTATCTGGTATCAAAATGGAATAATGTAATGGCTACTAAACAAACATTTATAGAATACCAGAGTCTAATAAGTAGTCTTTAGTTTAAACCTACAATTGTCATTTCAAATAACAAACAACACCTAGGAAATTTGAGATGTAAATATGTTGAATTGCAAAGCTTCAACATTTGAACTGGTTTGATACTAGCAAAGAAAACAGGTAGGTTGAAATTAATCATAAGGTTATATGAATAACAGTAGCCTATACTGAAATAGCCTAATTGCAAAATGCAGAGACTAAGCTTTAGCAATAATCAAAGAATAATAAAAAGGAATCAAAAGGATTGATAATTGCAATGTTCACAGAACATTCATGAATTGAATACAAAAAACTGACAAACAATTCTCAAGAGCAATAACTCAAAAAATAAAGTAAAGTTGATTATGAACAACCATGAATTCCTAACCTGAAAGATAAAAACAATAGATTAGGGCAGTATAAAAATACAAAGTAGATGATACAAAAATACTTAGCTGCAGAACATAAATGCAAGAACCAAGGTCCCGGTTTGGTCTAGGGCCTTCAAGGACAGCGTGAGCTTCCAATAGCTCGAATAGGCCAAAGTCAAGGTCCCGGTTTGGTCTAGGGCCTTCGAAGACAGCGTGAGCTTCCAATAGCTCAAATGGACACATCAGAAGAGAAACAAGATTCCAACTTGTTTGAAATGTGGATGAAACAGCAGCCAGTTGTAGAGGAAGAGTTTCCAATAATGTTTCAAAGAGTATATTTCCTGAGTCTTGGAAATATTCAGTTGCAATGTTTGTAAAATGTGATTTACAATTGAGAGTCACTTTAAACAGTGATATGGGCGATATATCACAATAAATATCAATAGAATGAATGATGGGTAAACTTTCAGTCCCACAATGCAAATGAAGAAATACCTACTAAACAAGGTTAGCACTCGATGTAAAACAAGAGTCTGCAATATGTAAAACAAATTTAAACTTGTAGATAGACGCGGTGACACACACAAGCAGCCATTTTGAGAATGCTGTAATGGAAATAAAATATGTAAAATGGAACAAGTGTTCAAGTGAAAAAATGTCTCCAACAAAAATAAAACAAGTAAAACAGGGCGAGGTGAAACTATTGTCACAAGAGATGAGAGTTCAAGTTGTAACTTATACACACAAGAGTTCCCGAGCATGTTGAAAAATTAGAAATGAGATAACAAATGAACTAATTGTCCGAATTCCAAAGTTGATGGCTCCAAAGAACCGAAAAAATGTCTCCAACAAATAAAACAGGGCGAGGTGAAACTATTTTCAAGAATAAAGTAGAAATAAATGGAGACACACACGTAGTTGCTGGTAGAAGCCAAACGATGATAGAGTGAAGACAGGAAATGGATAGCAAGCAGGTGCTACCTTGATCAAGAAATCACCAATAAAATTGATCTTTAAAAAGATGCAAAAAATATCCGGAAGCCAAACAACAAATTGACAAATATAATAAATGACAAAGGCTTCAGAACATATCCAAAAACTAGAACAAAGATAAATAAAATATGCAACAAGAATGCACAGTATCAAGTCGGCAGTGGACACTAGTGCTCCAGCTGCGAAGATACAACTAATGACTACCGCACAGAGAAACATGACAATACAAAATCAAAAAATCAATAAAAGAATTGTTTGAAGATGGAGAATAGTTTTAACATAGAGTGGGCCCCGTTGGAAATTCAAAGAATTGCCCAAGAAAGAAAAAAGAATATGTTAAAACTATTCACCGTCTTCTTGATCTTCAATGATAGGTAAAGGTGCAATACTGGAAATTGCACGCTTGAAAATTCCAGACTCAGTAAGCACATCACAACTCGTACCTTCCCATCCGCACCAGGAAAAACCTCAGTGATGTGCCCCAATTTCCAAACAGTGGGTGGAGCACCAGGATCCTTCAACAATACCAAAATACCAACAGCAATGTTGTCACTTGAAGACATCCACTGTGTTTTTGCTGCAAAGTGACTAGATATTCTTGTGACCACCTCTCCCACAACTGCCTATTCAAATCTGTTATCATTTGCCAGCATGCAAGGTGATTCACATGCTTTGTCGGTTGTGATTTCACGGGAAGTGCATTTATAGGCCTACCAATAAGAATGTCTGGGGACAAATATGCTAGGTCATGAGGGTCTTCAGATAATGGGGTAATATGGGTCTAGAATTGAGGGTCTTCAGATAATGGGGTAATATGGGTCTAGAATTGAGGATAGCTCCAATTTGAGCACTAAGAGTATGTAATTCTTCAAAGTTGAGAACTTGCTTCAAAGTAGCAATCTTGAAATGCTTTTAAAACTTCTGATTGAGCGCTCCCAAAGACCACCAAAGTGAGCTGCGCGAGGTGGGATGAAGTTCCACTGAATTCTCCAAGAAGCTGCCGACTTCTGTACAGATGTTGATTCCGTGAATCATCCAAAAAATTGTAGAGCTCTTGAAGTTCACCACTAGCTCCAGTGAAAGCAGTACCATTGTCAGAATAAATGGTGTTGGGCATGCCACAAATTGACGTGAACCTAGTTAATGCGGCTGGTGATGTACCATAAGTAATTGTGTTCAATGAGAATTGCTGAAGTGGCAGTGAAGGGTCATCACGCCAAAATATGCGATGAAAATTCCGATCAGAAGGATGAAGTAAGACTTGACAGTACATTTTGGCTATATCAGCTGTGAATGCTACCAGTAGATAGTATGATGAGAGAGCTAGAGCACTTATGGATCGGCTGATATGCTTTTTTTCAAAGCATTAAAATTAACTCATTTTTACTAATTTTCGATAAAATTCATTACATTCTAAGAGAAAATATCATTTTTTCAATGAATTATTCATAAATAACTCAAAATTTCATAATCAAAAATAAGTCAAAAAAATCACTGTTAAGTATCAGAAAAATTTTTTGGATCGACTTATTTTTCAACAAAAATTGGAAAATATCATTCAATTTAATTTATTAAATAAATTAGAAATTAGAAATCTTGTTTTTTACTGTTAAGTATCAGAAAAATTTTTGGATCGACTTATTTTTCAACAAAAATTGGAAAATATCATTCAATTTAATTTATTAATAAATTAGAAATTAGAATCTTGTTTTTTAACTGTAAGTATCAGAAAAATTTTTGGATTGACTTATTCTTCAACAAAAATGGAAAATATCATTCAATTTGATTTATTAAATAAATTAGAAATTAGAAATCTTGTTTTTTACTGTTAAGTATCAGAAAAATTTTTGGATCGACTTATTTTTCTGTTAAGTAGGTATCAGAAAAATTTTTGGATCGACTCATTTTTCAACAAAAATTGGGAAATATCATTCATTTAATTTATTAAATAAATTAGAAATTGGAAATATTGTTTTTTACTGTTAAGTATCAGAAAAATTTTTGGATCAACTTATTTTTCTGTTAAGTATCAGAAAAATTTTTGGATCGACTTATTTTTCAACAAAAATGGAAAATATCATTCATTTAATTTATTAAATAAATTAGAAATTAGAAATCTTGTTTTTTACTGTTAAGTAGCAGAAAAATTTTTGGATCGACTATTTTTCTGTTAAGTATCAGAAAAATTTTTGGATCGACTTTTTTCAACAAAAATGGAAAATATCTTCAATTTAATTTATTAAATAAGTTAGAAATTAGAAATCTTGTTTTTTACTGTTAAGTATCAGAAAAATTTTTGGATCGACTTATTTTACTGTTAAGTATCAGAAAAAATTTTTGGATCGACTATTTTTCAACAAAAATTGGAAAATATCATTCAATTTAATTTATTAAATAAATTAGAAATTAGAAATCTTGTTTTTTACTGTTAAGTATCAGAAAAATTTTTGGATCGACTTATTTTACTGTTAAGTATCAGAAAAATTTTTGGATCGACTTTTTTCAACAAAAATTGGAAAATATCATTCAATTTAATTTATTAAATAAATTAGAATTAGAAATCTTGTTTTTTACTGTTAAGTATCAGAAAAATTTTTAGATCGACTTATTTTTCAACAAAAATTGGAAAATATCATTCAATTTAATTTATTAAACAAATTAGAATTAGAAATCTTGTTTTTTACTGTAAGTATCAGAAAAATTTTTGGATCGACTTATTTTACTGTTAAGTATCAGAAAAATTTTTGGATCAACTTATTTTTCAACAAAAATTGGAAAATATCATTCAATTTAATTTATTAAATAAATTAGAAATTAGAAATCTTGTTTTTTACTGTTAAGTATCAGAAAAATTTTTGGATCGACTTATTTTACTGTTAAGTATCAGAAAAATTTTTGGATCGACTTATTTTTCAACAAAAATTGGAAAATAGAAATTAGAATTAGAATTAGAATATTTTGTTTTTTACTGTTAAGTATCAGAAAAATTTTTTTGAATCGACTTATTTTTCAACAAAAATTGGAAAATATCATTCAATTCAATTCATTAAATATAAATTATAAATTAGAAATTAGAAATTAGAATTAGAATTAGAATATTTTGTTTTTTACTGTTAAGTATCAGAAAAATTTTTGGATCGACTTATTTTTCAACAAAAATTGGAAAATATCATTCAATTTAATTTATTAAATAAATTAGAAATTAGAAATTAGAATTAGAATTAGAATATTTTGTTTTTTACTGTAAGTATCAGAAAAATTTTTGGATCGACTTATTTTTCAATAAAAATTGGAAAATATCATTCAATTTAATTATTAAATAAATTAGAAATTAGAAATTAGAAATTAGAATTAGAATTAGAATATTTTGTTTTTTACTGTTAAGTATCAGAAAAATTTTTGGATCGACTTATTTTTCAACAAAAATTGGAAAATATCATTGAAATTTAATAATTGAGAATCATGATAAATTTTAAAAAATTATGAAAATTCTCTCACTTCTAATATAGGATATTTATCATCATCTTCTAAACCTAATAAAACTAATTTTATTTTAAGTTATGGAATTCTTCAATAGATTTTTCATCAAACATTTCTAAATACTTTTTTGGTAAATATGTTATAAATTCTTCTAATTCAACTGATATGAAACATACATTATTTTTTGTTTTGATTTTTTTAATATTTAAAATTTCATATTCTTTATTAATTTCTAACTCTTTTATTTTTTTAGTTATCTTAATTTTTCCATAATTATTGAATTGTTTTATTAATGAAGACATTTTTATATTTCTATTTATATGGAAAAAATTTTAAGATATTTTATATTTTTATAAATCATTATATTGATACTTGAATCTATTATATAGGTTAAA
>NW_024095499.1:0-7036 GCF_014356525.2 Nilaparvata lugens
CGTCGACGCGCAATTAAAAAAGGAACATCCTGTCAAATTTCATGAAAATCTATTACCGCGTTTCGCCGTAAATGCGCTCATATAAACATTTAAACATTAAGAGAAATGCCAAACCGTCGACTTGAATCTTAAGGTGCGTACAGATATACGCGCCGCAAACATGAGCAATTCAGTTTTATCAGCTGATGCCAAGCTTATTATATCTGTATCTTACTGTTCTGTAAAAATACAGATATAGTCAGCTGATAGAAGTGAATTGCTCATGTTCGCGGCGCGTATATCTGTACGCACCTTAAGATTCAAGTCGACGGTTTGACATTTCTCTTAATGTTTAAATGTTTATATGTTGCGCATTTACGGCGAAACGCGGTAATAGATTTCATGAAATTTGACAGGTATGTTCCTTTTTAAATTGCGCGTCGACTTATATACAAGGTTTTTGGAATTTTGCATTTTAAGGATAATATAAAGGAAAAAGGAGCCTCCTTCATACGCTAATATTAGAGTAAGAATCAGACTATAGAATTATTCATCATAAATCAGCTGACAAGTGATTACACAGATGTGTGGAGAAGCCAGTCTATTGCTGTATTCCATAAGGTCTATAGTTTCAATCAGGTACTTGTGGATAAGAATACTGCGTGAGGTCTACTGTTCACAGAACTACTAGTAATCTATAATATAATAAAGGAAAGAACTGGCTTATACAGGTAGGGGATAGGAAATTGACGAATGACGCATCATCACGTCTCAACTACTGGACTGATTAACTTGACATTTTTCATATAGACTCCTTATTAACCGAGGATGGTTATAGGCATATTTTAAATTCTTCAATATTTCAGTAGGTCAAGTTTTCAGTTTGTCAAGTCTATAATTAGACCCTTGCGGAGCACGGGTCACCTGCTAGTCCATAATAACTATCAATATAGATACCTAACCAATGAATTTTAAGAATTATGAAGTGGAGAATTATTGAATAAAAAGACTAGGTGCGGGTTGCACAAAAGCTGGTTAAATTGTAGCCGTGATTAATTCCACGAGAACCAATCTTCGAGAAGCCGTCCTTTTAAAAACGCCTTCTCTGATTGGTTCTTGTGAAATTAATCACGGTTAAAATTAACTGGCTTTTGTGCAACCGGGCCTAGAAGTTGTCTATTATGGATAACTACGCAATACCACGTTAAAAATACTCAGAAAATGAGACGTATTGGTTGATACTTGAAATATATTTGGGTGAAATGCACATTGAATTTGGATAGTATAATATTGTGTTGTATCTACATAAATCGGCTCACTCTCAACAGTTAACCGTCCAGTATTGGAGAAGTAATATTAAAGACTATCTTTTCAATATTTAAATATATTAAACTAGCAGTAACCCGTGCTCCGCAAGGATCTATTTAAAACTTGACAACCTGAAATTTGACGTAATGAATTATTAAAAATTGAAAATAGGCCTTTTACCATCCTTGGTTGATTAAGAATCTATATGTAAAATTTCAAGTTAATTAGTCCAGTAGTTCAGACGTGATGATGCGCCATACACAATTTTCCTATCCCGTACGTGTATAAACCAGCTTAACTTATTATAGAGATAGTTAACGACATACACACGTGGCGAATATACACATAAAATACGCTCGCGCTCTCAACGCAAAATTAATTTGATCAGCTGATTGACAAAATTATTTTAGCTTTCCAATGATTACAACATTATGTTAGAATATCATGTGTCAATTATCTCAGTTCCATAAGGCGTTCACTTCACCATGTTTATACCTTACTTAATAGGATCCTTTTTCATCCTATGAAACCCTTAGAGGCAAAATATCTCAAATCCGTTCTTAGTGTGCGTCTAGCATGTTTGAAGAATATTTGTGCAAAGTTTTAAGTCTGTAGGCCAATTAGTTTGAGCTGTAGTGTGATTTTACATCAACATTTTCGAAAAATGCCCTCTCCTGAACCCCCCTGTGCTCCTGATCAGAATTTTTCTGCATAGATCCATTTTTTTTTTCGTAGCTGAACAAAAAAGTTCCTTATGACTTTACTGTGAAATGAACGGTTAAAAAGTACAAAATTTTGGGGGGGTCCCAGCCCCTCAGGGGTGAAAATATCTGAAAATCCTTTCTTAGTGGATGTTTTGAGGCTACCATAAACAATTATGCAAAATTTCAAGTTTTTAGGCTCAGTAGTTTGGTCTGTGGTGTGATTTCAGTCTGTCGGGGCTTAGCCTTTTATAGATATAGAGATAATATATAAATACATATTCATAACCGGATAGCAGAAGAAAACTGTTATCAACAATTTATATTATATCAGATGTATTGGGATGGTATGAATCACAACCATATCTACTACAGAATGACGATAACAGTATGCCTGTTTGTCATTTTCATTGACTTTATAATGTAAATCTCTCAATAGTTCACTCAGAATTTCAGTATTAACAGAATATGTCATAGAGAAAATATACCATAAGAAGATATAAAATGATAACATATAACTGGATAGTAGAAGAAAACTGTTATCAGCAATTAATATTATATCAGATGTATTGGGATGGTTTGAATCACAACCATATCTACTGCAGAATGACGATAACAGTATGCCTGTCTGTCATTTTCAGTGACTTACAATGTAAGTCTCACCGTAGTTCAACTCAAAATATCAGTATTAACATATTATTCCATAGACAAAATATGGCCTAAGATGATATGCCATGGTAAAGGACCGTTCATGTTGCAAATGTGAGCGTTAACTGAAACCAACAACAGGTTCTTCAACGACTCAATAAGAAGACGGAAATAATGTACACTGTCAGAGACGAAAATTGGAGTATCTGGGACACATTATGAGGAATGGAACTAAATATCAGTTGTTGAAATGTGTACTACAGGGTAAAGTTCTTGGCAGGAGAGGTGTTGGTAGGAGACGAATCCTGGTTAAAGAACTTGAGAACATGGTTTGCAGTGTCCACCCCGGAACTTTTTAGAGCGCTGTCAACAAAGTTATAATTGCCAGAATGATTGCCAACATTCGGTAACGGATAGGCACCAGAAGAAGAGAACTGAAACCGATAGTCCTAGTAGTTGTTTTTGGTGAAGCTGTGTGACGCTGGTAGTCTCTCATACTGTGTCCTTCTAAAGCTACGTACACATATTCGCGCTTCCAACCCGCACCGAGCACGCTCCTCCTCGTACCGCCTTCGTACCACCATCGAACCACAGTCGCACCGCCCACGCACTCATCATGAACGTTACGGAAGATGTTTATCTTCTCGCGTTCCCCGGTCGAACCACTGTTGCTCCCGGTCGATCATCAATCGCTCTGCTGGAGTGACGTTCGGTTGCGGAGCAGAGCGACACTCTCACACTCCCAACAACACACTAATAATAAGGTGCGTACAGACTGTCGCTCTGCTCCGCAACCGAACGTCACTCCAGCAGAGCGATTGATGATCGACCGGCGAGCAACAGTGGTTCGACCGGGGAACGCGAGAAGATCTAACATCTCCGTAACGTTCATGATGGGTGCGTGGGCGGTGCGACTGTGGTTCGATGGTGGTACGAGGGCGGTACGAGGGAGGAGCGTGCTCGGTGCGGGTTGGAAGCACGAATATGTGTACGCAGCTTTAGACAGTAGTCGGCTTGATATTTGGAAACATACCTTGAATGATACAGAATCAATACAATATGACAGTATCATCCCAACTTGATACACAACACCATAATTTGATACAAAACTCATAAATTGAATGAATTCCACAAACCATGGAATATCATCTTATGCCATCTTTTCTCTATGGTTATGCTTCAAATTCTGTTAGTTATCTATTATAATAATTTGATTGTTTATTTTTCTTTCTTTCAGCGTCTGGAACAGCAACAGGACTCAGCCATTAATAGACCCGGCAGCCGGGTGGCGATTACAGACCCGGCAAGGTTCTCCCACTATGTTAACTATCAGCAGATACAGCACCATCTCAAGTGAGTACTTTTTAAACGCACCTTGTATCTTTTGCATATATTATTCTGTGTCTGTCTTTCTATTTTCCAAACGCACCTCGTATCTGTCACAATCTGTGTCTGTCTTTCTATATTATTTCACTTGCACTTCTAAACTTGTATTGTCTTTCGGTCTTGCTACTTTTCGAATGTGCCTTGTATTGTGGTTTTGAATGGGATCAGCTGTTCTATGAATGCAACTTTGGCCCAAATTCACCAAATACAAAAACTGGTTTTGAGTGGCAGTTGGTTCCAAGTCTGATGATTTTTTGTTAATTGAATCAGCTGACGCTCAAACCAAGTTTCTTTTTGGTGAATTCGGCCCTTAAACACTGTGAAAATCTAGGTGTCGGTTGCAGAAAAGCCTGTTAAATTTTAATCGTGATTAATTCCACGAGAACCTAAGCCTTTCGAAAAGCCTTCTCTGATTGGTGCTCGTGAAATTAATCACGGTTAAGCGGCTTTTGTGCAACCGGACCTAGCTCTGTTTTACTATATTTTTGTAATATATCTATAGTAGCATGTTGCACCTGGGATGAACAAATTATTCATAAAATGATATCTAGATGGTAAAATTTCAATTGAGGTAAAGGTCATGATTTTTGGAATAAATAATATTGAAGACTATCCTTTCAATACATATTCATAACTGGATAGTGGAAGACAACGGTTATGAAATAATAATTATTGACCGAGCGAAGTGAGGTCTAAGATTCAGGTCGACGGTTTGGCATTTCTCTTAAATGTTATATGTTTTTATGTTGCGCATTTACGGCGAAACGCGGTAATAGATTTTCATGAAATTTGACAGGTATGTTACTTTTTAATTGCGCGTCGACGTATATAGAAGGGTTTTGGAAATTTTTCATTTCAAGGATAATATAAAAGGAAAAAGGAGCCTCCTTCATACGCCAATTTTAGAGTAAAAATCAGACTATAGAATTATTAATCATAAATCAGCTGACAAGTGATTACACAGATGTGTGGAGAAGCCAGTCTATTGCTGTATTTTCATAAGGTCTATAGTTTCAATCAGGTACTTGTGGTTGAGAATACTGCGTGAGGTCTACTGTTCACAGAACTACTAGTTATCCTTTGCCTCCAAAGTTGATCCCTGGAATGATTTACTCCTTCCAAGACGCTGCTATATTGAGGTCCACGTTATAATGGCAGTATTTGATTAACATTGGTGTTGCTATCCTTGTCTATCATTCCACAAAGCAGATAGCTCTATCCTGTTTGTATCAAATTATAGTGTTGTGCATCAACTTGAGATGATACTGTATCATATTTTGCTGAAACTGTATCATATTTTGCTGATACTGTATCATATTGTCGGCATGTCGAACAATAAGTGCTATTGTGAGGTCCACGTTATAATGGCAGTATTTGATTAACCTTGGTGTTGCTATCCTTGTCTATCATTCCACAAAGCAGATAGCGCTATCCTTTTCGAGCTCTGCAACGTTCCAGATCGTTTTTAACAATGTAGAAATATAATGAATTGACTAAATATTCAATCTCATTTAAGAAAATTGATTTTATTAAGCATTGTAGAATTTTTTCTTAGTGAATAAAATATATTGATTATTTTGAGCAAGAATGAACCGTTGATATTACATGAGATATACCGGTATCAGCTATCCTCTATAGAAGGCAGTGGCAAGGCAGAGAATCGACAAATCAGAGGAACAATTCTATAGATTCTTATGGGTGTGTTCATACTAAAAATTGATAAACCAGAGGAACAATTCTATAGATTCTTATGGGTGTGTTCATACCGAAAATTGACAAATCAGAGGAACAATTCTATAGATTCTTATGGGTGTGTTCATACCGAAAATTGACAATCAGAGGAACAATTCTATAGATTCTTATGGGAGTGTTCATACTAAAAATTGATAAACCAGAGGAACAATTCTATAGATTCTTATGGGTGTGTTCATACCGAAAATTGACAAATCAGAGGAACAATTCTATAGATTCTTATGGGTGTGTTCATACCGAAAATTGACAAATCAGAGGAACAATTCTATAGATTCTTATGGGTGTGTTCATACCGAAAATTGACAAATCAGAGGAACAATTCTATAGATTCTTATGGGAGTGTTCATACCGAAAATTGACAAATCAGAGAACAATTCTATAGATTCTTATGGGTGTTCATACCGAAAATTGACAAATCAGAGGAACAATTCTATAGATTCTTATGGGTGTTCATACCGAAAATTGACAAACCAGAGGAACAATTCTATAGATTCTTATGGGAGTGTTCATACCGAAAATTGACAAATCAGAGGAACAATTCTATAGATTCTTATGGGTGTGTTCATACCGAAAATTGACAAATCAGAGGAACAATTCTATAGATTCTTATGGGTGTGTTCATACTAAAAATTGATAAACCAGAGGAACAATTCTATAGATTCTTATGGGTGTGTTCATACCGAAAATTGACAAATCAGAGGAACAATTCTATAGATTCTTATGGGAGTGTTCATACTAAAAATTGATAAACCAGAGGAACAATTCTATAGATTCTTATGGGTGTGTTCATACCGAAAATTGATAAATCAGAGGAACAATTCTATAGATTCTTATGGGTGTGTTCATACCGAAAATTGACAAATCAGAGGAACAATTCTATAGATTCTTATGGGAGTGTTCATACTAAAAATTGATAACCAGAGGAACAATTCTATAGATTCTTATGGAGTGTTCATACCGAAAATTGACAAATCAGAGGAACAATTCTATAGATTCTTATGGGTGTGTTCATACCGAAAATTGATAAATCAGAGGAACAATTCTATAGATTCTTATGGGAGTGTTCATACCGAAAATTGACAAATCAGAGGAACAATTCTATAGATTCTTATGGGAGTGTTCATACTAAAAATTGATAAACCAGAGGAACAATTCTATAGATTCTTATGGGTGTGTTCATACCGAAAATTGACAAACCAGAGGAACAATTCTATAGATTCTTATGGGTGTGTTCATACCGAAAATTGACAAATCAGAGGAAC
>NW_024095500.1:0-7028 GCF_014356525.2 Nilaparvata lugens
GAGGAGACGATTCCGGCTACCATATTCCCGACCACATGGAGTTGGATCGACATCGGCGGCTTACAAGAAGATTTCGACACGTGAGTGATTTAAATTTGAATTTAGTGATGGGCGCCCTAGTGCTTCGAAATAATCTGATGATCAAAGCTAGCTCGCCGAAAGGGTTTATTATTATAATTAAGAAATTAATAAGAGTAATACTTGCGCAAGTAAAAATAGTATTAAGGTATTTATTGAAAGAAAAATATATAGATCATATTTTTAAATTTCTATTTAATCAAAGAAGTACGAAATCTAGGCTATCAAACGTATGCATACAAGATTTATTTTTTGCAATACAATTTGCGATAATTTATTATAGTTCTAATTCACTAGATGAATGGCTCTACCTATTCCGTCAGGTGCCGAATCTTGCACCCTGAGATAAAATATATATTCGATACAATAAATCTACTAAATACTAGAGATTTTAATATATAGATATATTTGGATTATTAGTGGCTAATTTATCAAGCTGATCTTAGAGCACATATTTTTGATTGAATTACCAAGCCGACATATTAGCAAGTACATGTCACAGCTACATGCCAAGAATGCATATGATTTCAAGATAAAGGCACATGGTAATGATTCGTGCCATAAATCTAGAATATAAAGTTCGCCTGTGATATTTTTATTGATTTCAAATATTGTTCTATTTTTATATTATATTTTTTATCGCTCTATATATTTTTTGCCTCGATGATCTTTGCATTATTTGTGTAATATATGTGTAAATTTTCATGGTTTGCAATTTATTTTATATTCCTCATCTCTATAGTATAAGTATCATTTATATATATATTTTATTATTTATTGAATTACAAGAGTTATTGGAGAAGCCCATATCTAGGCCTATCAGATTTTTCAAGACTGAATACTATTAGAAAACCACGCCCAAATTATATTTAAATCTCATGCTTTACCGACTGATGCCAAGCAGGAGGCTAATCGTTATTTTAATATAAAGAATAACGTGACACATTGTAAGACTTTTTTCTGGCTGTGGACATCAACAAAGCCCATTCTCTAGTCGTGTATATTCTTTTATTTTTTCTTGCACGCTCGATAGTTGCATGCATGGAATCTGCCTCCAAATACGAATGTCCAGATTCCATGTACTTGAGATCGATTGTCTCAATACTTTCAATCTTATTGACCGCAAACAACATTGCTGCAACAACATACTTGTTGCGGTTTTGACCCCCACAAGTGTCTGAAAATGAAGATTACATGAGACCTGATGGAGGTAATTGCCTCAAGTATCGTAGAATGCAAGTTCCTATTTCGGAACTACCTTTTCTTCCATTGCACTCGTCCCCCACAAACAATACGCCATCGTTGTTGTGACAATCAATATAGTGAAATTGTACACATTCAATTTGCGCCGGTAGTAAAGTTGACTATCATTACTATAGGGTACACTGAGCATGCTTGCAGATCAATGAAATTGCTCGAAATGTTCCCCCATTTTCAGATTGACATCTTTCCTTGTCCTCTTGTTTCATGCTCATTGATGCCTTCTCTCTATTTTATGAGCCTGCCACTCTTCTTCAAGGCTGATTTTATCATGGGCCTCTGATATACACTGCAGTTGTGTACACTGATCCTTTTTGGGGATGTAAAAAGATAGTTGAGGATCATACGAGTTAAACACTTTCTGTAAACAAACTGTGAAACAGGCTGATGGTTTTTTCTTAAGAAATTGTTTTTGTATAAGTCATATAATTTGGAGATGTTATTTCGGCAGATAAGTACATTTTGTGGTATCTTTCCTGCAATAATGAGTCTCAACCCTGAAACATATCAATGTGTTCTTTACCTACTTTGATGTTGTCACTCGTGTAGCATTAGCTGGTTTACTGTCCATGCGTCTATCATAGTCACTATATAAACCGCTATCACTGACTTTCGTCATCAAACAGTCTGTTACTCTATGTGACAAGGCAAGAGTAGCACAAAAGAATTTTTGACAGACTCGTACTCTTTCACCTTTATTATTTTTCAATTTGTAGATCCTGGAAGTGGTCTTATGTTTCACTGCTGACACTTTCATATTTTTAACGGGAACATTTTGAATCAATGCTGAATCTTTTGCTGTTTGTCATCACCTAAAGCCCAATACTCCTTACATAATACTTGCCGCTGGTCTTCATCAAAATTACTGTTGCACTTGAACCTACATTTCTGGCAATCAGCAATCTTTGGTTTTTTAGCAGGTGTCACTTTACCAGAACGATTGATGTACTTCTTTACCTGTTGCCGGAGTTGCCGTGAGAGCTACTAACAACATCTGTGCACGAAACTCTCAATTATTATTGTGTCACATTTGTGGTAAGTCATCTTACTACAAGAGTGCGCTACTATTCAATTCTCCAATCCTACATAACACTCAGTGAATTCTAAAACTCTGCCTTCCCGTCCTATATTTCACTTATAACAAGTGTGCACCATAAATATAGACTTCGAGCATCCAATATATCTACTTAGTCCATTTTCAAGAAAAAATCACTTACCACATGTGTGCACTTAACCATCGATATTATCCTTTTATTGGTTTGAGATACACGATTATTCAGTGAGTGTATGAGATTTATTGCAGATTTTTCAGTTCTCCTGAAATTTGAAGCATTGCCATTATTTAAACGTGAACCTCTCTACATCATTATTGATCTATATTTATGAAAGCGAAATGGCACTCACTCACTCACTCGCAGAACTAAAAATCTACCGGACCAAAAACGTTCAAATTCGGTAGGTATGTTCAGTTGGCCCTTTAGAGGCGCACTAAGAAATCTGTTGGCAATATTTTAACTCTAAGGGTGGTTTTTAAGGGTTTAAAGTTCGTCTTTCAGCGTGTATGTATATTCTTCTTATTCTCTTAATTATAATTGAAAGATGTCCATACCATATGTTAATACAGAAACTATACCTAGAGAGAGTACCTCTTCGAAACAGTTGTTAACTGGTAACTAAATTAGTAATTTTGTCAGGTTGGCATTAAGTTGAGTTGACTTTGTTAGGTTGGCACCAAGTTGAAGATTGAAATGCATTTATCGCGGAAAAATTGATTGGGCACTACTACTTCAATCATGGGAATATTATATTACTAGCAGTCAGGCTCGCTTTGCTCGCCATATCCGTTTAGCCAGCCGTTTAATCTGGACCCCCGACTGGATTGTCCTAATATATGATAAAAATGCCCGAATGGAAAATGCAGGCGAGCGAAGCGAGCCTGCTGATCTCATTCTCGGACGATCCAGTCGAGGGTCCAGGGGGCGGAGCCCCCTGGCTAGACGGATATGGCGAGCGAAGCGAGCCTGACGGCTAGTACTGAAATAAAATTAATCTCTACTTTAGTGAGGTCCACGTTATAATGGCAGTGTTTGATTAGAAATGATATTGCTATCCTTGTCTATCATTCCACAAAGAAGATACACTATCCTTTTTCAATACAAACCATAATAACTACAGCTTCTCAGACGACTTATAAGGGCCGGTTTTTGAGCTCGAGATTTAGCTAAGTTTTGGACTATGAACAGCTGGAGTCAGAAAATTGGCTTTCCAAAACGGGGCGTATTCGTAGATTCAATGATAATCTTTATTTTCTCATTTCTATAATGATTGGAAACGTTTTTCTTTAACGAGATGGAACAGTTTTAAATAATTTTTTGTGTAGTTGAGAAGTTGATATTGCGATAATTATTGTTCTTCAATTTCTTAGTCTTTTACATTGAATTTTTACTTTCCTTGCCCTATTACAATAGGTAAGGAAAGTATTGCTTTCCGAAAAAAATTAAGGTACCCCCCATTTCTAAATTTCTATACGTCTCAAGGTCCCCTGTGTCCAAAAAAGTGGTTTTTGGGCATTGGTCTGTATGTGTGTGTGTGTTTTTGTGTGTGTGTGTGTTGTGTGTGTGTGTGTGTGTGTGTGGTGTGTGTGGTGTGTGTGTGTGTGTGTGTGTGTGTGTATGAGTGTGTGCGTCTGTGTACACGATATCTCATCCCCCAATCAACGGAATGACTTAAAATTTGGAACTTAAGGTCCTTACTACATAAGGATCCGACACGAAAAATTTTGATCAAATGCAGTTTAAGATGGCGGCTAAAATGGCGAAAATTTTGTCAAAAACAAGGTTTTTAGCGTTTTTCTCGAAAACGGCTCCAACGATTTCGATCAAATTCATATATAAAATAGTCATTGATAAGCTCTATCAACTGCCACGAGTCCCATATCTGTAAAAATTTCAGTAGCACCGCCTCATCTATGCAAAGTTTGATTTTAGATTCCCAATTATCAGACTTCAGATACAATTCAACCAAAAAGTTTGAGTGGAAAAAATTGAACATAGTAATCTCTACAATTAATGTCCAGTAACATTTTCACCTAAAATTGAAAATAAGCTTGAAATTCGAGAAAATGTCATCATCCAATTGCAAACTGATGGCAACTGTTGATTCTATTAAATGATTCACTATGGAGAGATAGCAGACCTCGTATGTCTCTGGCTCAGATCTTTGTTTATAAGTAGACTTGAGATGCGCGTGAACACTAGTGTCAGGTGATCAATTCTCATAACGTCAGGGAAAGTTGTGTGAGTGCGTCACACCAGATTTCCAATAATTCAAAATAGTTGAAACTTAACACTATTTACTCCTTATTCTATTATTCGTGTTAATTTTTTTCGAAATTCAATTCAAACGTGGACTGTGAATACGCCCAGTTTCGGATAGCCAATTTTCTGACTCCATAATATGCTGGAAGTCTAGAACTTGGCTAAATCCCAAGCTCAAAAATCTGGTGTGGCGCACTAACACAACTTTCCTTGCTATTATGAAAATTCATCACCTGACGCTAGTGCTCCCGCGCATCTCAAGTCTACTACTATTCAAAGATCTGAGCCAGCTGGTGACAGGACAATAACGCTGGAAATATACGAGGTCTGCTATCTCTTCATAGTGAATGATTTAATAGAATCAACAGTTGTGAACAGTTTGCAATAAATTGAAATAATAACATTTTCTCGAATTTCGAGTTTTTTCAATTTTAGTTGAAAATGTTACTGTACATTTTAATTGTAGAGATTTTCATGCTCAATCTTTTCCACTTGAATTTTTTCGTTTTAATTGTATCTGAAGCTTGATAATTGGGAATCTGAAGTCAAACTTTGCATAGATGAGGCGGAGCTCCTGAAATTTTTAAAGATATGGGACTCATGGCAGTTGATAGAGCTTATCAATGACTGTTTTGGTATGAATTTGATCAAAATCGTTGGAGCCTTTTTCGAGAAATCGCGAAAACACTGTTTTTGACAACATTTTCGCCATTTTAGCCGCCATCTTTATTGAATTTTGGACGAAATTGTTCGTGTCGGATCCTATATGGTAAGGACCTCAAGTTCCAAATTTCAAGTCATTCCGTTAACTGGGAGATGAGATATCGTGTACACAGACGCACATACACTCATACACACACACACACACACATACAGACCATCCCCAAAAACCCCTTTTTTGGACTCAGGGGACCTTGACACTATAGAAATTTAGAAATTGGGGTACCTTAATTCTTTTCGGAAAGCAATACTTTCCTTACCTATGGTAATAGGGCAAGGAAAGTAACAACCGGCCCTCAGTGATTTCTTCAGGAGACATGTGTAGGTTCTCCTGTGGTAAGGTACTCTCTTCTCTCACTCTGACACTCCCTTCCTCTCTCTCTTTCTCTCCCTCTCACTCGCTCTCTATCTATCTCTCACTCTCTCCATCTCTTACACTTCATGTCCTAGTGGGTGGGAGATAGAGTGTGCTTCATCTCAGTTCAAGCACCCTGGAATCAACCAAAAAGAAGGGGCAAAGACGTCAATGGCTTGCAAAGTTGCAGGCAGGTCCCTCAATCAAGCATCAACTCAGCGAAGTCCCTCCATCGAGCATGAACTTGGCGAAGTCCCTCAATCAAGCATGAACTTAGCGGGCTTTTTTTCACTCTCCAGTCAAGCACCAATTGATGCAGTTGCAATTCATCACATGTCAATGAATTCAATTGATACTTTTTTCCTCTACTTTTACTTTCTTTTTCTTCTTCTTCTTCTTCACCTTCTTCTTCTTCTTCTCCTTCTTCTCCTTCATACTTCTTATTTTCCTTCCTCCTCTCCTCCATCATCTCCTCCTTCTTCAGCTTCTTCTTCTTCTTATTCTTCTTCCTGTCTCCTTCTCCTTCTTCTTATTCTCATGTCTTCTCCTTTCTGCTCCTTCTGCATTATCTGCTTTCATCTCCTACTGTTTTTTTCTCCTTCTTTCGAATCATTCTATTTTTTTTGCTCCTCCTTTCTCCTCCTTTCTCCTCCTCCTACCTCTCCTGCTTCCCTCTCACTCTGCATTCTCTTTCACAAATTCTCTGTCATTTTATCTCAGTCTCCCCTTCACCTTCAACTCTCCAATTTCTCCTAATCTTCTTCTTCACCACTTTTTGTCCTGTCCTTCTCCTTTCTTTCTCATCTCTTTCTCCTCTCCTACGCCTCACGTCCACCTCCCTTAATCTCCTTTTTCAAAAAATAGAAAAAAAAGGTTGAGTTGAAGTGGCAATTAATCACGTGTCAGGAGCCTTCAATTGCCTTTCATTGAGGAGTGATTTCGACTGCTTGAATGCCAAGGTGACTTCTAAAAGCTGAATCAGCTGTTTTGTGTGAATTTGCATTTTTCAACTGCTCAGCAAAGTGCTCAGCAAACTGCTCAGCAAAGCCCTCTGGAGTGGTGAGATTTCATTGATTTTTTTAGGGGATAGTTCAAAATCATGTGAAGTCAATTCTGCTATTACTTTCCTTGCCCTATAACCATAAGCTGCGTACACATATTCGCGCTTCCAACCAGCACCGAGCACGCTCCTCCCTCGTACCGCCCTCGTACCACCATCGAACCACAGTCGCTCCGCCCACGCACCCATCATGAACGTTACAAAAGATGTTAGATCTTCTCGCGTTGATTCTTACTAC
>NW_024095501.1:0-8197 GCF_014356525.2 Nilaparvata lugens
GTACTGTTTGAAGGTGTGTAGTATTCTAAATTTTTCGTTCTAAATAAATTCAGTAGAATATTAATTATCCAGACGTCGGTTAACCGGATGACCGGCTATGCGGACGTTTGCCAAAATCAAGATGCAGTACAATATTGCAAAAAAGATAGAAGATTTGAGTCACTACTTTATTACACAACATGGTGTGTATTTCAACAAGAATGTGAATGAAAGATGATTGTATATCAATATTGAATGACGTACACTACGTCCTACTTCATTCATCATACTACGACTAATTAAGGCTGTTTGGTACACCTTTTTATTTTTATTTAATTGGATAATCTATTTCAATATAATTGTTCAGATCATTATAAAAGTGAGAAAAAGTAGCAACTGAAATTTTTAAGTGGTCTAATAAGCGAGTTATGGGTTGTTGAAGTGCTAAACTCCGTTTTCTTCCAAGATAAACGGTTTCGAATTTTCCATTGGAGTTTTTCTTAATACATTCAGTATATCATTGGCTTTATTCTAATATGCGTTTTTCGCGATTAATGACAAAATAAACAGTTATCGAATTCACAAAAAATATTACTTTTTTATTTATGAACTATAAGGGTAATAAAATGTTTTAGTTTGGAAAGATACATTTTTGAATTTTTAAGAAAAGTGCTAATAATATAGTCGAAACCGTTTATGATCTGGAAAGAAAATGGAATCTGGAAATTTAGCACTTCAACATCCATAATTCGCTTATTAGACCACTTAAAAATTTCAGTTGCACTTTTTCTCACTCTTATAATGATCTTGACAATTATATTTCAAAAGATTATCCAATTTAAATAATAAAAAGTGTACCGAACAGTCTTAATGCATGTCCGGATAATCGATTTTAAGTCAATTAATCCTAGCTTCAAAGTGTAGACATAATAATTAAAATAAAAGTATTACGAGCAAAAATGTAAAAAAGGAGCCAAACGTGTTATTTTCAAAAATGTCACACCTTCAACAGCGGATATCTCAATAACTTTAGAATATATAGAAAAAGTTGTAGGATGAATATTGTAGGAAATTATGTAATCTTTAATTTTGTATAGAACAGTTATGCCCGTAAGATAGATAGTTTTTGAGTTATATGCGATAAACCAAAAATGGTAACTTTGAACCACCCCCAATCCCTTAGCACAGTGGGTAGGAGTGAGACTTTTGATATGTTCACCTCCTTTCTACCCTAAACAAAATTGCGGGGCAAAAAACTGTCTTCCTAACTTTTCCCTCTACAACATTTCATTGACTGGGCTACTTTGTAAATAATGACCATAACTTTCTAGCCTATAAAGCCGTGTCCACATTGAACAAATGTTCGACAAACATATTTGTGAAAAAAGTTTGGGCAAATCTATTTATATAAAGATGAATGTCTGTTTATGTGTTTGTTTTTTAGTTTGTTTGTTCCCTATAGACTCGAAAACTACTTGACAGAACGGCATGAAACTTTGGGAATATGTTGTGTCAATATTGGGGATGGTTTCTGACCAGAAATTTTAATAGGGGGCTAATAATAATTATATATCAATTCATTTTACATACCTATGTTTTCGAAATTGTCGGCCGAGCGGCTAACGTAGAAATGGAAGATCATGTTGTGATAATATGATTTAGCATCTGAACTTACCAGCTGTAATAAACACGTCACTCTGTGATAAAATGTTTACTGGTATTAAAACGGTAGTTTTAAGCACATAGGAAGACCGTATTGAGATGTAAATAAAAATATTGATTGTCAGATAAATTTCATGATTCACCAAAGTCAAGTGTGACATGAGATACATTGACTTTTTGGCGGTACGTAGTTTGCCGGGTAAGCTAGTTTTATTATATTTGACAAACAATGTTTGCCCGTGGCCCTTGTGGACGCGTCACCAAAAAAAATATTTATAAGTGGGGAGAACAGGTTTTATGTTTTACAGCAAACACTGAAAATGTTTGGAAAACAGTAATTTTTTGTTCGACAAACAATGATGTCCAAACTTTTTAAAATGTTTGTCCCTGAGCTCCTCAAACATGTTTGCAGAACATGTATGTCGTACATTTGTTCAGTGTGGACACGGCTTAATGTGTATTATTCTATGTTTAACTAGTTTCTGCGCTTGTATAAACTATTCATACTCTCGTACGACTATAAACTATTCTGATTTGTATTGTTGGCTGTAAATAAATTGAATTGGAATTTGTAAGCAAGATCTGGACGGCGGGAGAAGCCTCCACCAAATATGTAAGCAATATATTTGCCTTCACCAAATATGTAAGGGTGGGATAAAAAACACAAGAAAAGATCGTACAGGTTTTTGATATTTAAAACAAAACAATAAATTATTTATTACAAAATTAGAATTATAATTAGAAATTACAAAATAATAATAATCAGATGAATATTTCAAGGGTACTCGCTTTGCTGCTAGTGAGGATTCAATTGTTGTGATTATGAAAATTTAAGAACAATGACTCAGTAGTCACCTACCTTTAGAAAATGGCTTCCCACTTTGGCATCCACTGGTATTTCGCGGCGTTAATTATTATTTAAAATCAAATAACTGATCCAATGAATGGTTTCAGATCCCGTCCTATTCAATAATACAATTCTCTTTAACTGCCCGAACTGCGACAGGAAAACTGTATTATAAAACAAGAACAAAATCTATCCCCTTCACCAGAACAGCCGGACTTTACTCACAGTCCTATCGAACGAGCTCACACAGCGACCAAAAGTAAAATTTTGGGTATTAAATATAACTCAGTCAATGCCAAACATGAAAAGCCATTTCGAATACATATTTTTATCAGTCGCACAAGCGGCACGTTTGTTATTAAAAACAAAAAGAGAAGCTACATTAATTTTGACAACAAATGAAATAAACAATCTTTCTGTCGATGACAAAAATCGTTCAAAGACAAAAACACTGTTCATTAAACTTTTCTAAATTAAAACTCTAAAATCCTGATCAATATGAGATAAATATATGATTCATATATATGTCCCATATGACCAGGTGACAAATTTAAACCCGGTATGGAATAGTAAATTGAATAAACTTTAAGATAATGCCGGTAATTGAACGGCATTTTGTGTTGAAATTGAATTTTAAAAATTTTTGAAAAATTCCAATTTATTTCAATTTTCAAATTCAAATTGAATTTTGTTTCCTTGCATCAGCATGGGAACTTAATTGGTAAGTGTTCAAAGTTGAGTGGTGGAGAAGACTTGAAGTCTTAGCTCCGTCTAATTTTCATTGTTATTTGGAACGTTTGTATTTTAAAACGTTGTTATTTTGAAACGTATGCTTGGCATTTCATTTTAGGCATACATTCTGTTGGGCGAATCGCGCTACCTGGGCCGATTCCAGCGGCACTACTCGGCGGTGATGAAGTACATCTCACGGGGCCCCATGCTGCTAGATGTGCACATGCATCGGCCACACACCAACTCACGCAACTTCATGGACGCACTGCTTGCGTTCTGGCCCGGTCTGCAGGTGGTTAGGCGCCGATATATCGATTTATCGCAATAATCAATAGTTTGATTTATCGATATTTTCATATTGATAATTTGCTATATTGATATTCTGAATTTTTATTATTATCATTGACATTGGTTATTATCGATATTTTGAATATTTATATGGGGATATATAGATATTTTGAATATTGAAATTGGAATATATCGATATCTTGAATATTGATAAATTGGGATATCATATTCTAATAATAGCTATTTCGAATATCAATATTTTATTATTTTTCTAAGGAAACTCAATACTTTTTCAATGTGAAAACTAGTACCCAGTACTTTCGTTTTCAAGTCATGTCTACTCGACTATAGTCTACCGCACGAAAAAGTCTTATGGAAATTTTGAAAGGCAGTGTACCGTACCTCCTCACCCTCCCCCCCCCCCACCGATCCCTTAGTTGTTGCCAATTTGTCAGGTGTATTATAAAAATATTAATTGCTTCTCATTTACTAGTAGTTCTGTGAACAGTAGACCTCACGCAGTTTTCTCATCCACAAGTATCTGGTGCCACCTGTTTACCGGCTTCTCCAGACATCTGTGTAATAATGCAATGAATAATCCACTTGTCAGCTGATTGATTATGAATAATAATAATATTTCTAGTTTGATTAATCCTATCTTCAGAGTATGATATATATAGTGATATCATAATTTTGAGGAATTCCTTTCTTTCATATCATCCTTAAAATGCAAAATTTCAAAAAACCTTGTGTATCACATCGACGCGCAGTTGAAAAAGGAATATTCCTGCCAAATCTCATTGAATTCTATCAACGCGTTTGGCCGTAAATGCGTTACATACAGACAAAAGCAAATCGAGTTAAAACATAGACCTCACTACGTTCGGTCAATGATTAGCTGTAGCTAGCGTTGATTAACTTAACGTTGATTAAGTGCATAGTGCAACGTTGCACTTATCTGTTCCAATTTATAGGACTATTTTTGTGAGGTTGACTATAGTACCGGATACAATTACTATATAGTTACTACTCTTTCTTTTATAATATAGTCAACCGCACGAATTAGTCCTATGGAACAGATGAGCGCAACGTTGCCAAATAGGAGTTGACGTTGTCCAGTTGTTCACAGCTGATTATAAATGAGAATTTATCAATATTCAGATTCAGATTATCCTATTTTAATATTGCCCAAGACACATTATATGAAATATTATACACGCACTGTCAATATACATAAAAATCACACAACTTAACACTAAACATAGAAAATTATCAGATCATTCTATTCTGTCCAACCTAATGCTAAAATACTGTTCTAAACTATAAAAACCTTTCTCTATTAGAAACTTTTTAATTTTCTGTTTCTATTCCTTTTCAGGTAATTCTCTTATATCTAATGGTAGGTGGTTATAAAATCTGATTGTTCAGGCCTTAAAACTAGTATGGCTAGATCTATAATAGTAAAATTTATTTTGGATGTTCATCGATTCCGTTTGTAATGAAAGGGGACATTATTATGACTAGGAAATAAATTTAAGTTTGACTAATTATTCGATTTTTATTTATCGATCATTGATGTTTGCAGGTGCTGAGCGGAGACCTGAAGCCTGCCGTGGAGACGCACGAAATGCTCTACCAGGTGATGCAGCGACACAACTTTATACCCGAGGCGTTCACCACTGATTTCCAGGTACCTCAATCGATCTAGATTTGACCCACCCGTCAATTTTTACTATAGTGAGGTCCACTTTATAATGGCAGTGAAGAAAGATAGGAGAAAAACGTTGCCAAGTCTCTCCATTTTGCCACTGAGTGTACACAGCTGTTACTCAATTCATCCCATTAATTTGATCTGATAATAATTATCATTTCCTTAATAACATAATCAATTTAATGTCAAATTAATCAAGAAAATATTTTTTTTCATGATTTGATTCGAAAATTTGCTTCCATAACCGAGATCAGATTTTTATTTTTATACCAACCTGAAATGGCGGCTAATTAAAAAGCTGTGATACACCAATCTGAATTTCAAAACAACAGAAATTAAGTTATTTGGTAGGTATTCTATTCCAATTTCTTTCAAAAATTATAGAAAAATAGAAATCCTTCTTAAAATGAGTAATTTCATTGGAACAAATTCTGAAATAACATTTCAATTATTATTTATACCGGTACGAGTAGGTCTAACCTAAACGTGTAGGCTAACTGAAGTATGGATAAAGTCTAGGATTGTTAGTTATCAACTTTTCAGGTATTCATTTCATTTTCTAGGTCTAGAAAATGTCTCATTTTCTTCATTTTCAATGTCTAGGAAAAAAGTCATTTCAGGTATTTTAAAAAAATTATTCTAAAAATAAAATCTATTATATTCTAAAATTATTTCATTGTTTCAAAAACACATTTTAAATCAATTATACGACTTGTGTACCTAAGTATTTTGATAGAATGAAGAAAAAAATGGCGGCTGAGAATTGTTAGTCTACTTTTGTACAGTCACTGTCAAAAGTAAAAATAGAATATTCTGGCAAACTGACAACATTGCAAAGCTAGAGAGAGATAGCGCTATCTGTTTTGTTGTATGATAGAAAAGGACAGCAACAGTATTGCCAATCCTACACTGCCATTATAACGTGGACCTCACTATAGAACGAATCAACGAGTGTCCCACTATACTAGTGTTCTATACGTGTAGTGAGAATTTACGTTACAAAGTCAGTGGAGATTCAAGTTATGAAGTCAGTTTTTTGTAGTGCTTTACTCGTAAATTGAAGATTAAGTTATTTTGTTAGTGGAGGAAAGATAGTAAAAACAACCTTTATTGACAAAATTATAGTAAACAATACAATACAATATAATTTATTACATAATAAATTGAATTATATTTGATATTATTAGGTTGGTGACTGGCATAACCTTGGAGGAAAGATTCTATTCTCTTGTTATTTAAATTGTTTGATCGTGTGCAGGCTTTTCTCTATCAACATTTTTTGACTGAAGATTGAATGGAATCATTGATTCTATATTTTTGATGGCTGTTGACAGCATATTAAAAAGTGACATTCCAGAGTAAAATAGAGTTTTTTCCAATGCTACATTTCTATGTATTGGGAATGCAATGATGTTTGTTCAACCGCTTTTCGACTGGTGATCGGAACATGCTATATACAGTAATACTTTTTCACTGTTTGTCTTTTCGGTCTCAAAATTTTATAGTTTTTTTCAAAGTTTGGAATTTTTTAATTAATTGTGATTGATTTAATTTAATTTTGAAGTATTTTTAATTTAAAAATAATCTTTGTGTGTTTCGAATTGTAAATTGAGTGTGAAATAGGAGAATGTTAAGGGACACATAATCTAGCTACATTTGGACTTTTGTATAAATTAGAATTGGAACCGTTTTGGGCTTATAAGCCTGTGGTACTTTTCTGTAATTTGTGTAATTCTTAATGATTGAATAAATAAATAAATTTAGTGATTCTCTTCGAACTTCAAAGAATTAGATTTTTGGTTCGCCGCTTCTTTAAAATTTCTGCATCTTCTATCAATTTTATCTTCATTTTCTTTTTTAGTTTTTCCTCTAATTAATTAATACTTGAGATTTAAAACCCTCATTTCCTTTTTAAATTTTTCTAAAACACTTGAAACACTATAACTCATCTCTAGTTTACGCACAGGCAATATTTATTTATTTATTTATTAGAACAGTCACAAACACGATATTGGGAAAGAGAAATAGGCAATTGCCCAAAACTTCTTCAATTCCTTGATTTTGGCACATAAATAGTCCAAAGTGAGGTTAAGTTTAAAATTTCTGTTTTCACCAAAGATTAACACTCAGAGAATACGTATTCGAGATCTATGTTGTCTATGTGAGCTTTTCCCTTTATTATTTATTATTACACTAACTTATTAATAATTCATCAACCTATCATTGTTTTAAGTTCTATATTATCAAGTCAAATTGATTTCAGAGTTTGTCTTATTTTCATATAGGTAATTAAGTTTAAAAATTATAATTCTCAAATGCTGATATTTTTGTTGTATTTTTTTGAGGAAATAAATTTGATGTTTTTATTATATTGATGATTATAAAAAATTGGAATTTATTCATGTTGTCTTAAGTTGTGTTTGCATATGTGCAGGTCCATTGGGGCCAACACCCACTGCGACCAGAGTTCCTTGAGTCGACCTACTTCCTGCACCGGGCCACGGGAGACCCCTACTACCTCCACGTGGGCAAACACGTCCTCAAGGCACTGCAGAAGTATGCACGTGTACCCTGCGGATATGCAGCCGTCAAAGATGTGCGCACTGGTCTCCACGAAGACAGGTATTCATTCATTCATCATCTATTCGATTCAATTCCATTCATTTTTACATCAAGTTACAAATATTTGTACAAAATACTCCAACTACAGTAGAATAATATCCTATTATATTAAGCGAGCAATTTCTGTATATCTGTTTATATTTTTATATCTGGTTATCTGGTTATTTATGTTCAACGATCTCGAAAACGGCTCTAACGATTTTCACGAAATTTGGAATATAGTAGGTTTATGATAAAAGATTCGATTGCACTATGTCTCAAAATGATATGTCCAAAGCTCCGCCAATTTATGTAGATGCATAACAATATAATTATCTATAGTTATTATATTACAAATTATTTTTCATATCATATAC
>NW_024095502.1:0-8336 GCF_014356525.2 Nilaparvata lugens
TATAAATAAAAATAGAAAGCTAAGTACCCTTTGTTCACTCTCAACTGTTGTGAGTATGAAATAAAATTAGAGACATTTACAATTCATGGTGAACGCTTTTGAGATTGCGTAACTATATGTTAGAAGCAACAGGCTAAGGTATGTAGGGAGTCACAGGATTAACAGGGGAATATTATTACAGTCTTTACCTTTTTATGGTTGCATGAATTGTGTTAAAATATCCTATTATCTAGTTAATATAAAGATTAGGTATCATGCATGACTTGTGTGAAATATCCATATTATCTAGTTGATATTAAAAGATTAAGTATCATGTATGAATAATTGTCGCTATGTTGATACTGTTGATCTATTCAAGAATTTATGTTTCTATTTGCATGGGTTGAAATAACCAAACTATCTAGTCTACATCTGTTAACTTAAATATTTTCATCTATAAGATTCATTGTTGTAATTTGTTATTTATTTCGCGTTTATGTTTCTCTTAAGGTGCGTACAGATATACGCGCCGCGAACATGATCATTCACTTTTAATCAAGCTGACTATATCTGTATTTTTACAGAAACAGTAATATACAGATATAAAAAGCTTGGCATCAGATGATTAAACGTGAATTGCCAAGCTTTTTATATCTGTATCTTAACGTTTCTGTAAAAATACAGATATAATCAGCTGATTTAAAGTGAATTGCTCATGTTCGCGGCGCGTATAATTATCTGTACCACCTTTATGGTTGCATGTGTTGAAATATTCCAGCGATCTACACCTTTTAATTCAAATATTATTTAAGATTTATTGTCTCTATGTTGTTATTTGTAATTTATTTAGAGGATTTATGTTTGCTACAGTATTACCATAGAGAAACATTAGCGAAAGTAGATATCCATGGTATAATGACTTCAATGTCGCAACTTTTACTGTGATCTCAAGCCGATAGTCCACGATTCTTTCCCGTGAAGCTGTGTGACCCTGGTAGTCTCTCATATTGTGCCGTTCATACACTCTTACCCGGTCAAAACATTAAAATCGACAATATCGGCTTGATAACATAAAAGGTGCGATAAAGTCATTTTACCATGGGATATCTACATACGCTAATGTTTCTCTATAGTATTACTTTTCCATTGTTACTTTTGAATTGAAAATGTACAGCCAATTTGTATGAGCCAAGGTTCTTGAACAAATAAAATGATGAATAATGATGATGATGATTATTTTATTATTACTCTCAACTTTTGTGAGTAAACAGTTTAAAAATGGCACTCAGATTTCTATTTTTATTCAGACGCACATATACGATGGTAGCCTAGGTTCTAGATCAACTGAAACATAGACGAAGCGAACCTGACCGCTCAGAACGGACCGTTAGCCTTGACATGGCAACTGGAAGTAGAGGCCTGCTCATCTTGGGGCGGGTGATGGAGGATGTCCATCTGGTGGCGGTGCTGATCCATGGGCGCCCCTTGGCGTATCAGTGACACGGGCCCGCCGCCCATCTGGAGGCGGTTGTCGGCCCCCCCAGGCGGCAACTGTTCTGTGTGATGTCGGTGGTCCATTTCCGGTGGCATTCTGGGCTGGTGTTCCACTTTCACCTGTTGCTGCTGTCGTTGTTGTTGTAGCATCTGTTGTTGCTGCTGTTGTTGCTGCTGCTGTTGTGCCTGTTGCTGTTGTTGAACCTGAAATGAAACAAAAGTTACCTTCAGAAATCAACAACACTATAAATTATGATGTAACACTGTTACCTGTAGAGATAAATTAAATTCATTTCATTCATCAAAAGCATATTTACTAATAGTGTAACAAAGGGCCCGTTCTGTGTACATAGAATGTGGTAAATTGTCCGATTCACAATTTACCAGGTAAAAAGTTCCGCGTCTCATGGGAAGAATTTTGACAGATTCTGTACCAGAAACCAGTTCCTGTTCCAAGTTCCTGTCCCACAGTGAAAGCATGGTAAATTGTTACAGTTCCAACTATCCGAGCTCTCATTGTTCGATTGAATAAATTTATTGTAGTCTGCTTGCTTCTCTGCGCATGCGCTGATAGTATGTTTGTTTACCATAGCATAGCCATAGAATACATAACCAACAAAATGATGTTTGATAACCATTTGTTAAATGAATTTTTCTCTATAAGGAATTTGAGAGTAATGGAATGAAAGAAATGCACACTTTTCTAGACGGTAAGTTTGCAAAACAGACTTTATTGATTCACGCAGCTAGTAACGACACATTTTGGTGTAAATCCTTTGTGCGCGCCAAAAGCTTGAACCAACGATTTTGAAATGGCGTTCCATGGAACATTTTGCACTAGTCACGTGATGGAACAATTTACGATTGGAACTGGAACAATTACTGTACACCGAACGTACACAATAATGACTCGAGATTTCTGCTCCAGAATTTTTTTCATTAGTTTTTTCATTTTTCAGTGGATCGCTTACCTTTATTTGAGTACCTATTCTTCTGTTTTCTTCCTTCCCCCATTTCTCCCTTCCTTTTTTCCTCATTACTTCTCTTCTCTTCTTTGCCTGCCTATTACCAGGGAAACCATAGTTAGCTAGGTATCTTCCTCTCTTTTTTTTCTCTTCTCCAACACACCCAAACACTAAGCCCATGGTTTTTTATTTTGTAACATTTTATTGTGTTTATTTGTTTCGTAAATCTTTGTAATTTTGTTTTGTCTTTTTTGTGTGTTTTAATAAATTGAAAAATTGAATTATAATGAATATAATCCCTGCGTGGATGACTTGTCCGTGAGCAGGAGGAGTCAAAATAATCGATCTCATACCGAAATAGGCCTAACACATTTGATTATTGATGAAATAAATCAATGCTGGTTATGAGCTTAAAGAGCAATGAATTCTCTTCAATTTGATATATTATTTTTCTATTGTATGGATTTATCCATGACCGTTGCAGCAGTTTTATTGGTGAGTTTGAAATCTTCTAAAGGTCAATTGACGAAGGAATTTGGAGGGAATGTTTAGAACCCAATTTTTGACTTTGCAGCTTTGTTGGGACTAGTAAGGAGGTGAACATACCAAAATTTTTCATCTCTATCCATCTAGCAAACGGATGAAGGTGGTTAAATGCTCAACTCACACTTACGCAACTCAGGTCGAGCAGAGACTCGACTCTAGTCGAGATCATGTGTTTCCAAATGGTGACACTCAGACCAGTCGATTCTAGTCTCCGCGACGTTACCACTTGAAAACACATGCTCTCGTGCTCTCGACTAGAGTCGAGTCTCTTCTCGACCTGAATCGCGTTAAGTGTGAGTCGCATAAGAGTTTCAATTTTCGCTTACGCGTTTATATCTTGGGAACAATTCACTCGACCGACATGACTAACCATTCAAAAATGAAGCTTGAAAAACTTCCTACAAGTTTTGTCCAGTGGAGTTTTGTGATATCGTCAATAGTTTTCACAATATATGCACCTGAAAGTGTGGAATCTCCAACATTACTAGTGCTAATCTTACATTAACACAAGCTTAGTAAAACACAGGTTTTTATCACAGAACTTCTGGTATTTAGTATACCACATCTTTTTGAATTTGAATTATTGAAGTTTATTTATTTGAGAGCACATACTTTTCCTTTATCTGCGGTACAAATGTATGGTACACGAAGACAACTTAGAGAACCCCTTGAGGAGACCCATCTCAGGACTACTGCAGCTTTTTCCAGGGGGCCCCGTTTATTCAATCAACTTCCTCTATCAATAGTCTCTGCACCAAGCTTCTCTATTTCAAAAATGGTTGTCCGTTTTTTCTTTGAAATGAGGCAAAATTGAAGATTGATGTATAAGGCCTTATATTTACTTGTGTCTCTCTCTTTTTCATCCTAGATGTTTCATTACAGTAGAATTGAGGATTACGTGCATGAGAGTCTTTTCTTTGTTGCTTTTTATTCTCTATGCATTCGGTTAGTTTTTCTCACTGTGTCCATTATCATTATTTTGTTTTTATATACCGATTCTTTAATTTTCAGTGACTCTGAAAGAACAATTTAAATATAATACGGTAAATGATTAGATATAAATAGGTATGATTTGTTTATACCAGAAGAATAGTTTGTAAATTTAGTTTTGTTAAAGAGTTCTTTGTTGATTAAAAAATTATTTTTCTTGTTTCGTTTTGTTTAAATATTGGTACAAATGTTTACAATATTCATAACAAATAGGTAAAAGTACAACACAATTGATTCAGTTAGATTTTAGTTTTGTTGGAGGATTTTAAGTTTATTTTGTGTAGTTAGTTTTTTGTTAGTTGAATGATATTCCGGTTGTTGAATGTGTTCTGGTTTATTGTACTGTAGTCCAGATAAAATTATTATGTTAAGCGACTCATCCCTCAGCACAAGCATTATGCTTAAAGAGGGATGAACCAGTATATTTCTTCAAGGGCACTTACCTTTCATTGTTATTATCATTCATTATTATATCCTATTTTATTTTATTTTTTAAATATGGTATTATTTTATTATTGAATTTTAATGATTGTGAAAAGCGTTTGTGTTCTTGAATGTGATTGTAATGTAATTTATTTATTTTTATTGTTTGAATAAAGCATTTATTATTATTATTATCTGACCTTTTGCAGTTTCAGGGCTTAGAACTTATACATTAACCTTCCGGTAGTCGCGCCCTACTCAATCACACGAGCATCGCGTGTTGTATTTTGTACAACATCCATTTCCAAGTGTTATGTACTCTGTTTACCATACTGTCAAAACATTTATTAATTGTATAATTACTTTTTCCATCTTCTTAAATTATTTTACGCCTATAACATATGGATGATTACCATTTCATAACCCAATAAAGTACATCAAGCAAGCCATCATTCTGTGTTATTGGTCCGTTACAGTCCCCGTATACAGTCTTTCCCTATCTTATGTACAGTGCGACTTATGCACTGTAGCGACTAAATGGCACCTAAAGACTGAACCATTGCTCGGTTGATACTGCAACTCGATGGAGTGATGGGGAAAGTTTTGGAATGCATAGGTGACTCATTCACTGACAACCTCCCCATTCAATTCATTCATTCATTCATTTATTTATCGTCACATTACATCAATTTTTGAGTAACACCCATTTGACTGTGACATGTCAATACTAGAACAAAATTATATCTAAAAGACTTAGTTCTAACTTCTTAAAAGTAAATAATAAATACACTCTATGATGTATCTCATCAAATTCACATGGAAATGAAAGTCACTAAAAGTTAGTTACCTCTACAGCCCTTTTCACAACTTAAATTCGGGCAGCAGAGTATAGGGCTTTCTCTACTAGCATTTTTCTGACTGTTAGTTTGAATTTGTTTATTGAATCTAGATTTCTGATGGCTGCAGGTAATTTATTAAATAACGTATTCCAGAGTAGAATGGAGTTTTTTTCTAGAGCTGGTGTCTATGTACTGGAAAAGCAATGAGACTACTATTGCGTGTATTATACCCGTGATTATCTGTGCAAAATTGAAATTTATCTAAATTCTGTTTAACAAAAACCAACAATTGATAGATATAAATAGATGGTAGCGTTTAGAATTTTGGGGTTTTGAAGAATGCTTTGCAAGAAGCTCTGATCTCAATCCACACATGACTCTTTATTTTTTTTCTGTGGATTATAAAAATTTTACCGCTATCAACAGAATTTCCCAGAAAATGGGTCCATAGCTTAGATATGAGTAGACATATGCGTAGTAGACGGCCAATAGGGTGCTTTTGTCTAGTGAGTGAGAGAGGGTGAGAATTACAAAATAAGCTTTGACTCAATAGTTTTGTGCAGCAAAAAACTGACACTGTTGTACTTTTTACAACAGCGCGACTGCCGGAAGGTTAATTTTCAACTTGAAAAATAATTCATCTGAATCTTGAAAAGTATCTAGTTACCTGATTGTTGCGCGGCTCAAAGGGCTTGTCCTATGCTGGCGTTCGTGCAGGTAGAGGTGGTTCTTCTGGGCAAAGCATTTGCGCACTTGTCGCAAGCGAACGGCTTGAGCTTGCAGCTTGCATCCGCGTGCCGCTGTCTGTGCTGGAACAGGCCGTGCTTCTGACTGAAGCCGCGACCACAGTCGCTGCAGATGTGTGGCTTCTTGTTGCCACCTGAAGAACAATCATTTTAATTGAATGAAAAAGACTAGAAATTGTCAAAAAACCACTGATTTATTGATAATTAGAAAGACCGGTTTCGGTTATTACACCATTGTCAATCTCTGATAAACTAAAACTAAATACAAGAGCAGCAGAATTTATACTCCTGAATGTAAAATTCAGGATTGTAATTACAATTTGTAAGAAATTGTAAAAAAAACACTGATTTATTGATAATTAGAAATACCGGTTTCGGTTATTACACCATTGTCAATCTCTGATAACTAAACTAAATACAAGAGGAGCAGAATTATACCCCTGAATGTAAAATTCAGGATTGTATAATTACAATTTGTATGAAATTGTAAAAACCACTGATTTATGATAATTAGAAGACCAGTTTCGGTTAATACCATTGTCAATCTCTGATAAACTAAAACTAAATACAAGAGCAGCAGAATTTATACTCCTGAATGAATAACTCTGCTGCTCTTTAGTTTTAGTTTATCAGAGATTGACAATGGTGTAATAACCGAAACCGGTCTTTCTAATTATCAATAAATCAGTGGTTTTTTGACAATTTCTTAGTCTTTTTCATTCAATATGAATAATTACCACAATATCAACTTCTCAACGACACAAAAAAGAATCATTTTAATGTCAATTTACAATACTATTAAACGAAAATCCCAATTGAATGCTGTAAATCACCCTGAAGACTTCTGCTATTGCAAATATTGACAACAGGGTAAACAGCTAGATGAAATTCGATTAGCGCTACTGGATTTTCGTTTAATAATAATTATTAATTCATTAGAATTTGAATAATTGCAATATCTCAGTAATGGAGTGGCCGTAGTCGAGTGGATCAGATGCTGGCTTTATGATTCAGAGGCCCGGGTTCAAATCCCGGCCGGGCAAGATATCTATCTCGGGACCCTCCCGTGTTTCGGATGGACACGTTAAGACGTCGGTCCCAGCTGCTTAAAAGAAGTCGTTAGGTCATGTCAGAGCCCCTGAAATTGATCAGTTGCGACCTGAAAACTCTGACACCAGACCTGAGCAAGCCAGGTCACTCGATATTATTATTATTATTATCTCAGTAATTTCCATCTGTCGATTTACATTCAAATTCAATTCAGACTATTAGCCATAAATTTACAATCAAGTAGATAATATGCAGTAGAGTATAACAATGAATGCATGAACATAATTATTGTTCAATCATAATATCTATTATCTCAATACATAACGTTGAATATGAAATGTTAATTTGTAGCACTAAAGCCTAGTTTTCATTAGTAGAGTTAGTGGTAGAGTTACATGGGCAAGTACTATCTATATTGTGAGCTCGAACAATGAAAACGTTCATGGTAGAGTAGAGTCAAGGTAGATTACTAGATGTTTTTAGTAGAGTAGAGTGGGATAGCACCGTGGGATAGTACTCTACCACTTGCCTTCCCCCACCACCGCTTCTCACTCTCTCTACCACTACTATAATAAATAATAAAATAAATAATAAATAAATGTTTATTTCCCAAAAAACTAAAACTACAACATCAATTACACAAATATTAGATAAATTACAATATTACATACAATAGTTAGTTACAAAAAATTCTTATATGTGTCCTCTACTTGTTTAGTTTTTGTGTGTGGAAATTGACCTACTCCACTATGGCGTACCATGTTCTAGAGTAGGTTTTGTTGTTTTTTTGTGCGTATTATTATTAGTTAGTGTTTAGTAAGTCATTAGGTGGTTAGTTGTTATTTGAAATAATGTTTTCTATGTTCTGTCTTCCTTTGCTCATCAACCAATTGTGTACTATTGTTTTGAACTTTCTAGGATGATTAATCTGCTTAAAGTTTGCAGGAAGTAGATTATATAATTTTGGTGCTAAATGATTGAAATGTCTCTGGTATAGTGCCTTCCTTGCAACACTAGTGATGAGAAGATTCCTGTATCTGTGTGTTGGTTGTGGTTCCTGGTTTGAAATGTTGTTGGGTTCTTGTGTAATCTGCATAGTATCTCCTTGGAGTAAAGCTGTCTTGGATCCATCACATCAAACTCATTGAATAGCTGGTCTGATGAATAGCGTGGAGGCTTCTGGTTGATGACCCTCATGATCAGCTTCTGTACCCTGAGGAGCGGTTCGATGTGCAAGAAGCTTGCACCTCCCCATCCCACAATCCCATACAGCATGAGGGACTGAGCTAGAGAGAAGTAGATAA
>NW_024095503.1:0-6835 GCF_014356525.2 Nilaparvata lugens
TTTTTGCGAGATATCGTTGTGAAAACACGGCTAATGGCTGTTGGGGTTGGTGTATCAAAAATGCTACCAAAAGCTAATCTCCTTCAAGACATACTGGCAACGGACAGCCCAAGTTCAAAGCAGAGAAAGTTCGAGAGACAATACTATTCATTTTAGTTATAAATTGCATGCGTTTTGCACGCAATCAATCGTTCATTTATTTATTCATTCACAATGGAGACAACGGGTTTCCCCAAATATGTCTCCTCAACAATGAAAATTGTATAGATACACATGAAAAAAGAGAATACTGATAAATATAATACGAACTTATGCAATAATAGATAATACAAACAACAAAAATACCACCTAATTCAAAAATGAAAAATACAAGAATTTCGAATAATTATGAAAAAAGTAAAAATAAAACAATTGGGAATTGAAAATTTATAAAAATTAAAGAATATAATAACAAAAATGAACAAGAATTTATCAAATGAATAAATAACATTTATAACTGAACAACGTCCCAAACCATATGCACATCCACACTGATACACCAACTATTTATTTGATCAGATCATGCTTACACAAGATTTAATTATCATATAACGCTTTCCAGAATTTAGCGCGAGAAAACCAGAATACATCTAGGCGCCCAGACAAGCTGTTATAAGTTCTTTGCATCCTATTTATAGTGCATAAAAATTGCATTCAATGAGGCATGCAATTCATAGTCTACACAGCTGCTGATTTTTTACCAAGTTACATTGAGATATTGAATTGCATGCGTTTTATAATCCTCGACAGCTGATTTATGATGAATAATTCTATAGTCTGATTTTACTCAAATATTGGCGTATGAAGGAGGCTCCTTTTCCTTTTATATTATCCTTGAAATGCAAAATTTCCAAAAACCTTGTATATCGTCGACGCGCTATTTAAAAAGGAACATACCTGTCAAATTTCATGAAAATCTATTACCGCGTTTCGCAGTAAATGCGGAACATATAAACATAAGAGAAATGCAAAACCGTCGACTTGAATCTTAGACCTCACTTCGCTCGGTCAATTGTACGATTCTCAGCAAAATTTTGATCTTCAACCCCCACGTGACTTCACGACACACTAGGGACGCTTATAATTCTATCGAGATAGATAGCCCAGCCGATCTCGAGAGTCGAGAGTCAATCTGCGCGACACGCACTAAACGACGCGGTGATTATGAGAGCATCACTCTCTCACACAATCTCTCTCACTCTATCTCGTTCTCTGTATATAATGAGACGACAGGCAGGAAAATCGTAATGACGTCACAACGATGAAAAGAAACAGCTAACGACGATGAAAACTCGCTCTCATTCTCTTGTGAGCTCATCTGTCCTCCATTGTTGTCAACTGCTCCCGAAATGATAATCACAATATCTGCGTCAAACGTACCATTGAACGCAACTGACTGAAGATCTGCATACATTTTATTGACCGAGCGAAGTGAGGTCTAAGATTCAAGTAGACGGTTTGGCATTTCTCTTAATGTTTAAATGTTTATATGTTGCGCATTTACGGCGAAACGCGGTAATAGATTTTCATGAAATTTGACAGGTATGTTCCTTTTTTAATTGCGCGTCGACGTACATACAAGGTTTTTGGAAATTTTGCATTTCAAGGATAATATAAAAGAAAAGAGGAGCCTCCTTCATACGCCAATATTAGAGTAAAAATCAGACTATAAAATATTCATCATAAATCAGCTGACAAGTGATTACACAGATGTGTGGAGAAGCCAGTGTATTGCTGTATTTCCATAAAGTCTGTAGTTTCAATCAGGTACTTGTGGATGAGAATACTGCGTGAGGTCTATTGTTCACAGATCTACTAGTGTATTTTCAAACGGGGAAACCAGGAAAGAATCGAGAAAATTGAGATACTCATTGGTGATGATGTGTTTAGTTGACCGAGCGAAGTGAGGTCTAAGATTCAAGTCGACGGTTTTGCATTTCACTATATGTTTATATTTATGTCTTTATGTTCCGCATTTACAGCGAAACGCAACAATAGATTTTCATGAAATTTGACAGGTATGTTCCTTTTTGAATTTCGTGTCGACGTATAGATACAGTTTTTTTTAGAAATTTTGCATTTTAAGGATAATACAAAAGGAAAAGGAGTCTCCTTTGAACGCCAATATTACCGAAAAAATCAGACTTTAGAATTATTCATCATAAATCAGCTGTCTAGTGGACTATAATACTACCCGTTCAAAAACATCGAAGATCTTGAAAATGTATCTTTTCGTCAACGTTAGTAGACAGTTGACTATACCCGTTCAAAAACATCGAACATCTTAAAAATGTATCTTTCCATCAACGTTGTTGACAGTTGCAGCCAGACCTGAATGTGAGCGCTCACACTCACATTCCGGGACGTCACGGTACGATAGAACAGAAAGCTGTGTTTATTTAGGATTTTTTCTAGACATTTTAAATTGATAAATTATGTATTAATTTTGAGAAAACATAACAACAGGTCAGTGTAACTTAATGAGCGCGAGGTCTACTGTTCAGAGAACTACAAGTTAATAAAGATTATAAATAAATAACAAGGTTGATTAATGACAATTCCAAGTACAGTTTAAATGACGAGATTCATTTCAACCAATCCAACACAACCAATCTAGTTTTATCATAACCTTCTTAGTGATAGTGATAGATTAGTCGATAGTGTTTTCAATTTTCGTTTTCTTTCATATTTTTTACTTACATTCTTATCAATTTAAGTCAAATAGAATAGCTTATTAGTTTTTAACTGAGTGTTATAAAAATAAAAAAATATATTTTACTTGTTTTCTCTGGTTTTATTTCATTTTTTACAAGTAACCTTGGTTATTATAGCGGGTCTGTTGTTTGAACCGCCATTTTGTGTTGCATCTATTTTATGCACCGTTAAGTGGGAGGAGAGTTTCTAGCTAGGCCAATGGCAGGCGTTCCTGTCCTTGACCAATAGCTGTACTCGGCCACTAGTATAAATTATGCTGCTTTTGTATTTAATTTTAGTTTACCAAAGATTGATAATGTGTAACAACCGAAACCGGTCTTTCAACTTGTATTAAAATCTGTGGCTTTGACAATTTTCAAGTCTTTTTATTTAATATAAATAGCCTATTCTTCTTAGATCTATGAGAATAATATAATGATCATAAATGTGAAGTGGCATGTTTTAAATCATCTTTGTATCATTATAAATACGGGGCACCGAGCTTCGCTCGTTAGTTTTATTTATTGATAAACAGAATATTCTCTAAAATGATCGTGTTTATATTTCACAGCTGGCTATGATTATGTCATCTTATGAATTTCGGAGATGCGATATTTTGATTTTCCACAGAATCACTCGCTCACTCACTTTTTTACTATCCACAGCTGTTTCAGCCAAGGATGAATTATCCTTTTAATGTCGAGTTTTCCCAAGGATGAGACCTAGTGCGATCGAATTTTTATATCATAAACCTACTATGTTCCAAATTTCGTGAAAATCGTTAGAGCCGGTTTTAAGATCCGTGAACATAAATAACCAGATATAAATATATAAAAATCTGGTGTGGTACACGCACACAACTTTCCTTGCTCATTAAACTGTAAGCCTCATTCTTAGATGAGAATAATTAGGGGAATAATATAATGACGATTGGCGGCAAAATATTTGCAACTACGATCAGACTACTTTATATGTGTATATATAATTGTTTTCAGAGTACTTTTTCCTTTGTGTAAATTGTGAAATTCGATGATTTTTTCAAAGTCGTCGAAACCGCTGTCTACAGATGAAATATCTCGACTATGACTGTGTTCTTTTTATAAACTGCTCTACCTACCTACCTCATGCACGAGAAGGAGGTTACAAAGTCCATTTCTCAAGGATGGGGTGGACCCCCATTTGTTTCCCAGGAAAAGACTCATGCCAGTTGATAGAGCTGATAAATTACTATACAGGGTATGAATTTGAAAAAAATCGGTCAAGTAATTTTTGAGAAAATTGTGAAAAACATGGTTTTTTAGTCATTATCCGCCATTTTTCTCAATAATATTAGGAGCTCTTGGATTTTCCCTGAAATGAGACTAATGTCAGTTGATAGGGCTTATAAATAGCTATCCATGGTATAAATTTGAAGAAAATCGTTAGAGCCGTTTTCGAGAAAACCGTGAAAAACATGGTTTTTTAGTCATTATCCGCTATTTTTCTCAATAATATTACGGAGCTCGTGGAATTTTCCCAGAAATAAGACTAATGTCAGTTGATAGGGCTTACGAATCCATGATATAAATTTGAAGAAAATCGTTAGAGCCGTTTTCGAGAAAAAACATGGTTTTTTAGTAATTATCCGCCATTTTTTCCGCAATCTTGGATTGAATTTTATTGAATTCTTATTGTCGGATCCTTATGGTATAAGGACCTTAAGTTTAAAATTTCAAGTCGATTGGTTAATTAGGAATGGAGTTATCGTGTTCACAGACATACACACATACACACACACACCTACACACACACACACACACACACACATACCACACACACACACACACACACACATACAACACACACACATACACACACACAGACCAACACCCAAAAATCATGTTTTTGGACTCAGGGGACCTTGAAACGTATAGAAAACTTGAAATTAGGGTACCTTAATTTTTTTTGGAAAGCAATACTTTCCTTACCTTGGTAATAGGGCAAGGAAAGTAAAAATACAGAAATTGCTCGCTTAATTGACCGAGCGAAGTGAGGTCTAAGATTCAAGTCGACGGTTTGGCATTTCTGTTAATGTTTGAATGTTTAAATGTTTATAATTATGTTGCGCATTTACGGCGAACGCGGTAATAATACACTCTTTTCAGTTTCTCTTTCTGAACGTATTATTAGTGCTTAACGAGTTTGAGCGCTCTCAATTGAAGGATATTTTTTGTATCATCATGATCACATTGAATGCCAAAAAATATATTTCTGTATTGATTTGCTCAATAAATTGATTTGATAAGGTATTGTCAGAAAACGTGTTATTTTAGTTTAGAATTTATGTGTTGATTGGTTTCTTGGAGTGTATTTACGTATCCAATATTTAAAAATCATACCTTGTCATCATCTGTTGTATTTTTTCCAATTTGATAAAATAAATTTGAATTTGTATTAGAATTCAACGTTAATCTCGCCAAGCACAAAATACCATTTCGAATTTCCCTCCCATTTGTGAATATGATGTGAGCAGTATGCAAAACTCACCCAATATAATTGAAATTAGTTCCAAAACACAAACAAATTCAATCCACAGGATAATGGTTACATGATACAGTAGTACCATCACATCATCAACATCTACTAATTAAAATAGCTGAAAACAACTCTCTTGCTAATTTCAGTGAAGATTTTCAATGAATTTACTTCCAGAAATGAACTGTAGGCCTAATCACAATTACATGCTCTCTAATTGCAGAGTTCCAGTGCGTTGATTTTGGTGTAATGTCTGCTAATCATCGTTATTAGTAGGCAACTGTATTAGCTTTATTTTAATAATCCTTTTCTCACTCCAAATATCAGGCAATTTGCATACTCCGACTTCAAAAGGTTCTCTATCGTGTTAACGGTCTTCAATTTCTTCGTAGAAGAATAGAATTATTGTGATGTTAGCATAGAGAAAAGATAGCGTATCAGTTATAAAGATAAAAGATCTTGAAGATCAGTTGAAGGATATAGTATCAGTTGTCTCTGATGTTATGCAGGCCACTAACGATTTCTCATATTTGTAAAAACGCAATTTTCTCTTATATCTTGTGTTTTCAACGAAAGGCTTCGAACAAAATTTTTTTGTGGTTGGGGTTTGTGTCTTCGATTCTTGTTGTGTATTTTTCTTCGCTGCTCTATTTGAGGCTAAATTATTCTTGTATCATTATCAATTTTGTAATTTCCCAGTGATTCATTAATTGTTATTGGTTGTTTATTTCATGTTAGAAGCTGCTGTCAAACAGCTGTTTTTCGTTAGAAGCCTTAGGGTGGCCACCAACGACAGGACAAGTTTGTGGAGCATGTTTGAACGGACATGTCTTCGAACATAGAAGACATTTACGCGAAAGCCATCGAACGAATAACAGTTGTTTGACAGCAGCTTCTAACATGAAATAAACAACCAATAACAATGAATAAACCACTGGAAAATTACAAATCCTATTATACTAGTAGTTCTGTGAACAGTAATGATACTCACGCAGCATTCTCATCCACAAGTACCTGATTGAAACTATAGACCTTATGGAAATAAAGCAATGGACTGGCTTCTCCACACATCTGTGCAATCACTTGTTAGCTGATTTATGATGAATAATTCTATAGTCTGATTTTTACTCTAATATTGGCGTATGAAGGAGGCTCCTTTTTCCTTTTATATTATCCTTGAAATGCAAAATTTCCAAAAACCTTGTATATACGTCGACGCGCAATTAAAAAGGAACATACCTGTCTAATTTCATGAAAATCTATTACCGCGTTTCGCCGTAAATGCGCAGCATATAAACATTCAAACATTTAAACGTTAAGAGTAATGCCAAACCGTCGACTTGAATCTTAGACCTCACTTCGCTCGGTCAAATAAAATCACACATGTCTGTATAAAATAAGTTAAGACTAGAATAAGAAAATATCCCTGTTGCCAAATTGTGCATAATTTCAATTTTTTTATGCAAGCTCACATGACAGGATGTATTCAATTCGACAACACAGTCGATGCAAAGTTGTCAATTTGAATCCAGTCATATAGACTTGCATTGAAAGATTGAAATATTGCACAATTTGTAACAGTTGATAT
>NW_024095504.1:0-7004 GCF_014356525.2 Nilaparvata lugens
TCAGATATATCAGTATCAACAAGGCAAAGAATCGGCACGCTGTCTCCTAATCTTTCTTCACTGACATGATAACGTACCTTATATCCTACTAGAACTACAAATAATAATAATTAAATGAGAGAGAGAGATGATATAACTACTTTCTAGAATAGAAAAATTTGATAATGATATGAAGATGAGTTCAAACAAAAATAATTAAATGTTCATTTACAAAGATACACTTTGTTAAGTCTTTTATTAAGAATTTCAAAGTCGTCTTCCTACCCTTTCTATTTGAATCACTTCGCTCTTGCTACGCTTCTATATCTTCTCTTCTTCATTCCTTACTTCTTCTTCTTCTCCTTCTTCTCTTCTTCTTTTCTCTTCTTCTTCTTCTTCTTCTCCTGTCTTCTCTTCTTCTTCTTCTCTTTTCTTCTCCTTCTCCTTCTCCGGTCATCTTCTTTTCCTCTCTTCTTCTTCGCCTTCTTCTTATTCTTCTTCTAATTATTCTTCTTCTCCTCATTTTATCTCTCTCTCATTTGCTTTGCCAACAGACCACACCAATTTTTCTCGTCTCTAATCAGAATGTGTTATCAGTTGTTTAGCGTCAGTTAGTTAGTAGGTTTTAATCAATGCGTTTTCTCTCTTTCTAACTTTGAAAATACCTCGAACAGTAGCCTATAGGATACCACTTGGCTTGTGAAAAATAAAGAGAGACAACAAATAATAATATAATTATAATTGGGAGACATCTTTTGGCTAGGCTAGGCTAGACTACACTCCGATGTTGAGACAATATCCAAGAAACAAACAAAAAATATAGTAGAAGACTAGAAATAAAAATTGCTCCAAAAGATTAGAAGAAGAAGGGTGAAGTATAGAAACAAGTGGAGGAGGCTTAAGAGGAGAAAAAGGAGTTGAAGATAGATGAGGATTAGAAAGAGAAAGAGGAGGATGACCTGAGTTAGAAGCAGTGGAAGAATATGAAGAAAAAGATGATGAAGAAGAAGAAGAAGAAGAAGAAGAAGAAGAAGAAGAAGAAGAAGAAGAAGAAAAGGTGATGAAGAAGAAGAAAGTGTCTGGCAGAGTGCGTGTGTGGTCAATTGGCCGTAACTTGAAATTGGCACCTAGTACCGTATAGAAAATAAGTAACAAAAAAGGAACGAAACAACATGAAAAGGAGAGAGAAAGACGTGAAAAAGTAACAAGAATACAGGAGTGAGAGCGAGAAAAATTGACAGTGGTAAGAAGAAAAGAGAGGAATGAAGAAGAAGAGGAAGGAAGGAAGGAAGAAGAGAGGATGAAGAAGAGGAAGAAGCCGAGGGAGAAGCCGACGGAGAAGAAGAGTGAGAGGAAGAAGAGGAGGTAGAGAAAGAGGAAGAAGAAGAGAAAGAAGGAGATGAAGAGGAAGAGGTAGAAAAAGATAAAGAAGATGAGTTAGAGTGATAGTAGTTGCAGTGATATTAGTTTTAATTTTTCTGCTCAAAATGTTCAAGTTTATTTCAATATTATTGAAACTTTCGGATTGTTTAGTGTTATTTCCGGCTCTTATCAACCCTTCGAAATTCAAAATTCATCAGTCATATCTCGAATACGTATTCTCTGAGTGTTAATCTTTGGTGAAAACAGAATTTTAAACTTAACCTCACTTGGACTATTTATGTGCCAAAATCAAGGAATTGAAGAAGTTTTGGGCAATCGCCTGTTCTCTTTCCAAATAAAATGGTTGTGACTGTTCTAATAAATAAATAAATAGAAGAAGAGAAGAAGAATAGAAAGGAGAAGAGGAAGAAGCCGAGGAAGGAAGTAGGAAAGAGAGAGAGGAAAAGAGGTAGAAGAAGAGTAGAAAAAGAGGAAGAAGAAGAGGAAGAAGAAGAAGAAGAAGAAGAAGAGAAGAAGAGAAGAAGAAGAAGAGAAGAAGAAGGAGGAAGAAGAAGAAGAAGAGAAGAAGAAGAAGAAGAGCAGAAGAGCAAGAGCGATGAAGGAACAAGTAACATGTTAGTAGATGTGAAAATAAGATAATAAATGTTAAATTTTTAATCAACCCATTTAAGCTCTACCAAGAAATTCCACCCAACTCCTAGGATATCTTGCAACCCATTCTGATGAGGTGTACACCAAATTGCACCATTTTCCATCGTTGGCAACACTGAGTCTCTCGTGGTACACCGCCAAATTTAAACCGTACTACTCTCAAGGTTGGCAACCTTGTTTGTGTGGTTTGGCGCTAAATTCAAAATAGTTTGACACACATACACTTTGAGACGTTGGCAACCCTGTGATTATTGCACTATGATAATTGAAGCTTTGGCTTTCTTGGCTTTGAAACACCCTCATTATAATCTAATAGTAGTATGGTTCTATAGTGAGGTCCACGTTATAATGCAGTGGAGAACTATAGGAGAACAATGTTGCCGATCCTCTGCTGTCAATGCCTTCTATAGACGGTAGCGATACAGGTTTATTGATGTGATATTAACTGTTCATTCTCGTTTAAAATAATCAATTATATTTATCAAGCAAGAATAGTATATTTCGCACCTAGAGCAGAAATGAGATTTTCCGGCTCGAGATCGGTTTTCAAATCCGAGGCTGTAGGCCGAGCACTAGAAAAGATTGAGAGCCGGAAAAACATTTTTGCCCTGTGCGAACACTATTCTTCGCCACACAGAAAAAAAACAAATATATATGAGAATAGTGTTTACTAATCACTTCCGAAAGCAGAAGTGGAAGGTGATAGCTCTAGCAAATCGGAGGTAATCTGAATATCAGGAAATTGTCCAAGTATTTTTATTTCTATTCTGATTTGTCTAAATAACCTAAAAGATGATGTTCAATTATGTGGGAGGTTGAGTTTATAATTTTTTAATCTTTCAAATGACAATAAGATGATATTATTATAAATGTTTAATTATTGTATAATGAACACAAAATTGGTAAGTTTTTTGATCAGCTGTTTTTTATCACCTTTCTTAGTTCAATGTTAGCGGCTGGAAAGGGTACTCTTTCCGGCCTAGGCCGGAAAGAAATGTGTTCTGACGTCAGACGAGAGTCGTCTGCAAACAATGTCTTTCAGATCTACTAGGGACTGGAAAACAGCTGCTTTCTGTGCAGTGGCGGGAAATGAATTACCAAACTAAGATGAAATATTTTGTTAATTATTATTGATTCGACATTGTAAAAGATGATCTGGCAACAGAGCTATGTGAGAAAGAGATAGCATTATCCGCTTTGTTGAATGATGGACAAGGATAGCAATACCATTGCTAATCAAACACTGCCATTATAACGTGGACCTCACTATAGTAGGAAAGGCAAGTAACGTAAAGTTCAGAAAGGAGAAGTCTTACTATATTGTGAGGTCCACGTTTAATGGCAGTGGAGAAAGATAGGGGAACAGAGTGCCGATCATGCCTTGTAAGAGGATAGCTGATTCCGGTATATCTAAGGTAATATTACCTTTAAGTAAAAAAGTATTTCTACTTAATATGAATAGTTACTACATATCAACTACAGAAAAAGTAATACTAACTGTTTCTACTAGTTTTAAATGTGAAATTTTTCTTCTATGTTTGGTTTTGAAGCATCTTTATTATTTGAAAATCCACTTTTCGCCACACTGCACAGAAAGCAGCTGTTTTCCAGTCCCTACGTAGATCTGAAGGACATTGTTTGCAGACGACTCTCGTCTGACGTCAGAGCAGATTTTCCGGCCTAGGCCGGAAAGATACCCTTTCCAGCCGCTAACATGGAACTAAGAAAGGTGATCATAAAACAGCAGATCAAAAAACTTTTCATTATTCAATAATAAAAACATTTATAATAATATCATCTATTGTCATTTGAAAGAATAAAAAGTATAAACTCAACCTCCCACATAATTGAACATCATCTTTTAGGTTATTTAGACAAATCAAATGAAAAATGAAAATTATTGGACAATTCCTGATATTCAGTACCTTAGATGCTAGAGCTAGGACCTTTCACTTCTGCTTTCGGAAGTGCTTAGTAACAATATTATTATTTTATATATATTGTTTATTTTTGGTGTGGTGAAAATAGCGTTCGCACCACAGGCAAAAATGTTTTTCCGGCTCTCAATCTTTTCTAGTCCCCGGCCTACGGCCTCGGACTTGAAAACCGATTTCGACCCAGAAAAATATCATTTCCTGCTCTAGGTGCAAATATAACTATTGTGAAATAATTAAGGACTGAAAATGTTGGGAAGTGAACAAAACAAGACTGAACCTATTTAGGACTATGTGTAACCTTATCTTAATTTGGGAGAGGAATAGCACAGGGTTTCCTTTTTTTTCTCTCCCTAGCATTTGATGATGTACTCGTTGTATGAATCAATATAACACGTACCTACACTTACTGACACTTCTCTTCTTCTTTACTACTTCTTCTTCTTCAATTAGTGAAATATTTTTTTAAATGTATGAATTCACGGCTCCTTCTTGTATTAATAATATAAACGCGAAATGGCACTCACTCACTGACTGACTGACTGACTCACTCACTCACTCGCAGAACTAAAAATCTACCGGACCAAAAACGTTTAAATTTGGTAGATATGTTCAGTGGGCTCTTTAGAGGCGCACTATGAAATCTTATGGCAAAAACGTTTTTAAATTGGTAGGTATGTTCAGTGGCCCTTTAGAGGCGCACTATGAAATCTTATGGCAATATTTTAACTCTAAGGTTGGTTTTTAAGGGTTTAAATTCGTCTTTAGCATGTATATTCTTCTTTTTCTTAATTAAAATTGAAAAATGTCCATACCATATGTTAATATAGAACGATAATCTTGAGAGAGTACCTCTTGGAAACAGTTGTTAACTGGTAACTAAATTAATAATTTTGTCAGTTGAGTTGACTTTGTTAGGTGGCACCAAGTTGAAGATTGAAATGCATTCATCGCGGAAAAATTGATTGGCACTGCTACTCCAATCAGAGCTATTCCGGGAATATTATATTACTAGCCATCAGGCTCGCTTCGCTCGCTATATCCGTTTAGCCAGACATTAGTCTGGACCCCCGACTGCATCGTCATAACATATGATAAAAATGCTCAAATGAAAAATGCAGGCGAGCGAAGCGAGCCTGCTGATCTCTCTTGGACGATCCAGTCGGGGGTACAGGGGCGGAGCCCCCTGGCTAGACGGATATGGCGAGCGAAGCGAGCCTGACGGCTGGTTAGTAGAATAATTTTCAAAAATGTTGAATTCACGGTCACTTTCTTAAGGAAAATTCCCAGTATAGTTTAAATGACCAGATTCATTTCAACCAGTACAACACTACGAATTTAGTTTTATCATAAAATTGTAAGCATACATAGTCAATAGTTTTTCAATTTACATATTTTTTTTATTTCACTCTTGTTTTCTTGGTTCTTATTTTGTACTAAAAGTAAATTCTATTATCATGGCGATTCTGTTGCTTAAGCCGCCATTTTTCACACTGTTGAGGGGGAGGAGACTGTCAAGCTAGGCCAATGGCAGGCGTTCATGCCCTTGACCAATAGCAGTACTCGCCTACTAGTATAAATTCTGCTGCTTTTGTATTTAGTTTTAGTTCATCAGAGATTGACAATGGTGTATAACCGAAACCGGTATTTCTAATTATCAATAAATCAGTGGTTTTTGACAATTTCTTAGTCTTTCTCATTCAATACTATAATTCTATTTCATAAATAGTAAAAAAATACGTACCTTAACATATTATACCTCTATTTATAAGCACAGTCTATATTTGTTTCACCTGTGTAAAGTCAAGCTAGCATTACTCGTGTTGCTGTGCAAATATACATAGAATATCACAGATATAGCTATAGATGAACATGTAGCAGCATGGAGCATACATACATGTCATAGCATGTTCACATATTCACACAGGGAATACATGCTAGCACATGTGGCAGAGTCATGTCATAGGTGATCTCTACTAAGCATGCAGCAAATCTCTTTATGAATATACAAACAGTTCTGCACACGCCTTGTATGGGTGTTTCTAATCATCAACATACTCTCTCTCCATTTCAGACTCTACCTCTCACTCTCTGACTGTGTCACTCTCCTCGACTGTCTCTCTTCTCTTTCATTCTCTCTCTGGCAGAGAGGACCTGTTCCTCTCTTCAGGGTTGTGTGGCAGAGAGGACCAGGAGTCCTAACTCCAACCCAATAAAAGCATTTGATCTCTCTCACTCTCTCTCTCTCTTCATCATTCCCTCAATCCCAATCTTTTCTCAATCTTGAAATCCAATGAATCATTCAAACATATTTGAAATTGAAGAACCTACATGGGTACAACACTCAGTGCCGGTTGCACAAAAGCCGGTTACATTTTAATGGTGATTAATTCCACGAGAACAAATCAGAGAAGCCGTCTTTTCAAAAACGTTACAAGAACCAATCAGAGAAGGCCTTTTAGAAAAGACGGAGAAAAAAAGAAGACTTTTTAGAAAAGACGGCTTCTCTGACTCGTTTTCGTAAGAGTCATCACGATTAAAATTTAACCGGGTTTTGTGCAACCGGCACATGATCTTATAATTCGTTCCAAATTGCGTATATCAATCATCGATAGACAATAATCAATAATAATCAATAATCCCTTTTCTCCTTCTCTGTGGGGAGAGTTAGTGGGGAGGAGGATATTTTTAATATTTTTCCGAAGAATGGACATTGATATGTCCAAAGCTCCGCCAATTTATGTAGATGCATAACAATATGATTATTATCTATAGTATTATATTACAAATTGCTTTTTCATATCATATACAGTTCATAATTATTTTCTTAGTCTATATTATGTAAATTCATCTATAATTTTGCTGTATTGTAAGCTATTGTATATAAGTGTATAAGCCAGTATTTATTGTAATATACATAAATGAGGTACTCAATCAATCAATCAATCAGTCTCTTACAGCAAGTCTCTCTCTCTCACAATGTTTCTCTCTTACATGCTCACTCTCTCTTTCGCTCTAACTCCCTCTCTTCATTTCTCTCTCTGGCAGAGAGGACCC
>NW_024095505.1:0-7034 GCF_014356525.2 Nilaparvata lugens
TACAATTTAGCCAGGATGTCTGATATTATCTAATCTTTAACGTTATCATCTTTGGCGATATTAGCCTATTACTTAACTTAGACAATAAATCTTTCAACTACGGATTTTTATTTATCTATCCAAATTTGAATATGTTACAATTTTAAATTGATAATTTATTATTAATTTTCGAGAAAACAAAAACAGGTCATTGAAACTTACTTAAGTCTACTTTTTAAGTCTACTGTTCACAGAACTACTAGTATACAGAGTGTTTACGAACTCCCAACCAGTACTCTAAGGCATTCTTCCTGGGTGAAAACCATATCTAAATATCATCTTTAATTGTCCGGAGGTCCTCAGTTTACTTACACAGCGGCCATTTTGCTTTTTCACTATCATTTTTTTCTGAATAATGGTTGAACATACGAAATTGAAACTTTGCACGATCATTTATAACAACTGGACAAAGCTACAAATACTATGGTAATTTTTGAAATTCATAGAACAAAATGGTGGCCATTTAAAATTTTGTTTCTTGAATAACTCAGAAACCGTTGGTTTTACAAAAACTCTTCAATAATAACTTTTGTTAGTAATTTAATTGCGTATCGATTGGTATCAGATTTTTCAAGATTGGACCAATATTAACACCCTGTAGAATGACCTTCCAATGCTTCCATTCGTTTCGGACCCCTTATTGATCCAACTCGTCCGATTAGGCTCCCGACATCCTATAACCACATTCACTGTTCGATGTAGATCCAATTTGATATTAGACCACAAGTTGGGCAACTAATCAGTTAGTGTATTGCCTGCTTCTATGTGATAATTTATTTATTTATTCACAAGACGTCAAAATTTGAGTTCCACTCAAATGACAGATGACAAATCAGTATAATCTAGTAATAAATTATTCCTTTAGCTATCCTATAGATTGATATTGTAGATAAGAATCATCTATTTACAAAGTCAAAAAATCTACCCTCTAATTAAATCTATATATCAATGTGTACTAACGTATTAGATATTAGTAAATTAGTCTAAGCTGTGTTTATACCGGAGTTAATAACACAAGTTTTTAACATTTTTGTTAATAACTGATGTTTATTACAAAAGTTAATAACATCATGTTGAGTTGCGTTTACACCGCAGTTGATAACTTTTCTAAGATTGGGCCATATTAACTGAGATATGGCAGCTTCATAAGCTATAGATGACCACTGAAAGTTTGTTGTAGTGCGAACCAAGGCATGCTGATAGAGTCGCCTCAATGATGCAACAGTCTCTATTTGCATTGAAGTTAATATAAGCGATTTTAGGTCTTTCAAACAATAAAATAACGTTACATAACCCTCTAAAGGTGGGTCACCAACCACTAAAGCTACCATATCTCAGTTAATATTGGCCCAATCTTAAAAAATCTTGTACCAATTTATACGCAATTAAATTCACTAGACAAGTTATTCTTGAAGAGTTTTTGTATAACCAACGGTTTCTGAGTTATTCAAGAAACAAAATTTTAAATGGCCGCCATTTTGTTCTATGAATTTCAAAAATCATCATAATTTTTTTCTAGCTTTGTCTAGTTGTTATAAATGATCGTGCAGAGTTTCAATTTCATAATTTTAATCATTATTCAGATAAAATAAGTGATAAAAGCAAATGGCCGCTGTGTGAGTAACTGAAGACTTCCGGCAATATTAATATGATATTTAGAATGGTTTTTACCCAGGAACAATGCCCTAGAGAATTAGTAGGGAAGTTTGTAAACACTCTGTATTTATATGGTTACTGGTATCTCAGCTCAGGAATGAGACCCGCACAAGGTGGACTTAGATTGATGAGCTCATATCTGTGTGAAAAAAATTGCATAGTTGCCTGTAAAGTTGTATACGGGCGAAAGTTTTACGTGACAACGACTTTGAGTGGTAAAATACTTTTAATGTGAATATTCATTCCTATAGTAGAAGAAGGATGAATAATAGTAACCATTTAAAACATTTATTTATACAAAGAATTATATTTAAAACATGAATTTATACAAAGAATCTCGCACTGAATTTCATAACAAAATTTATTTTTACCTTCACACATCCTCAACAAAATCACTCTGTCTCTCTCGCTCTTAGGCGCGCTAACTGTGCTCGATTCATTTTTTACATAGCAAGTCGCGCTCATTTTTTCAAGTTAAACAAATTATTATTGACTGAGAAACTATTTTCACTACTTTGTGATTGAAAACTACCACAACATTGTGATTACTACAACATAACCTATTCACTTATACCTATTATACTTACACTTATACTTATTCACATAACCTATTCACTAAGTAGGTAGTGGTGCAGTCGCAGGAGATTGCTCCGTTTCACTCTCTCTCCAGGTGAATGCCTTCGGGTTGCTGCTGCGTTGCTCACCACTGCTCCTATTCGTGCTCTTTCCAGACGACTGTGAACCGAAACGAACGCTCTCACTCGCTCTCATTGTGAGCGCATAACGTGGGAACGTAACGCAGTTTCTTGAATTGTCACCGGCAAACCAATTTATAGACGTTTGTCACGTCAAAATGTGCCGTCCTTTATGTAGAAAGTCTCTGTAAATGGCCTACAATAATTATTTATACCATTAAACAAACGAAATCCAAATAATAATTGACTAAATAATAATAAAAATGTGTAATAATTGATTGACCGAGCGAAGTGAGGTCTAAAGCTGCGTTTACCCGGAATTAAAAACACGAGTTATTATAAAATGTTATAACTTGACTGAATCGTCAAAAATTTCTCCTAACAAAAGTTAATAACTTGTAGAAATAGAAAGAAAAATGAAAATCTTAGTTTACTTGAAAATGGCATCAATGTCCGAAACATGTTGTGATTAAATATTTCAAAAAGGTACTAAGATTTTTATTTTCCTTTCTATTTCTATAAAAGTAGCCCTATACATAAAAGAGAATAACTCGTGTTTTTAACAGAAAATTTCTTCTTATTAACAAGATCTTGTTACCAATATAATTGAATTCCATATGATTCCATTTAACGAGACTAATTATAATATGATATAACAGCCGGAATAAAAAGCAATAAAATGGTCTTCAAATTTGAATTGGAACATTTGTGTGATCATTAAACTAATGATCTTCATCTGATCTAATGTAAATAAATTATAATGCGTTTACACCAGAGTTTAAAACAAAAGTTTTCAACATAAGTTGATAACATTTTCTTTTGGCTGCAAGTTTTGTTTCAACTAAAGTTAATAACTTTGTCACGTGTTTTGTCTGCATCTGTAGTTATTAGGGAACAGCTGTAGTTGTAGGGTAGGGATGCTTGGCTAGGGGGTTGCAGGGAAGATAGTAACCTGTTATTAACAAAAGTTACCGACTCTAGATGGATAACAAAAATCTGTTAATAACAAGGAATTTTCTGTTGAAAACACGAGTTATCAACTTTTTTCAAGAGAATTTTTTGTCAATCAGTCAAGTTGACAACTTTTTATTAATAACTCATGTTATCAACTCCGGTGTAAACGCAACTCAACATGATGCTATTAATTAAGTTTGTAGTGTGAATGTTGATGTTGTGGAACTTTGTGGAATAAAATATGAATTTTTATTTAATTAAAGTGGATTTTTGACAGTGTTCTAAGTCTATTCAATGATACTATTAACTTTTGTAATTAACATCAGTTGATAACAAAATGTTAAAAACTTGTGTTATTAACTCCGATGTAAACGAAGCTTAAGATTCAAGTCGACGGTTTGGCATTCCTCTTATTGTTAAATGTTTGAATGTTTGAATGTTTGAATGTTTGAATGTTGAATGTTTGAATGTTTGAATGTTTGAATGTTTGAATGTTTGAATGTTTGAATGTTTGAATGTTTGAATGTTTGAATGTTTGGAATGTTTGAATGTTTGAATGTTTGAATGTTTGAATGTTTGAATGTTTGAATGTTTGGATGTTTGAATGTTTGAATGTTTGAATGTTTGAAGTTTGAATGTTTGAATGTTTGAATGTTTGAATGTTGAATGTTTGAATGTTTGAATGTTTGAATGTTTGAATGTTTGAATGTTTGAATGTTTGAATGTTTGAATGTTTGAATGTTTGGATGTTTGAATTTTGAATGTTTGAATGTTTAAATGTTTATATGTTTTTCATGTTGCGCATTTACGGCGAAACGCAGTGACAGATTTTCATGAAATTTGACAGGTATGTTCTTTTTTAATTGCGCGTCGACGTTTATACAAGGTTTTTGGAAATTTTGCTTTCAAGGATAATATGAAAGGAAAAAGGAGCCTCCTTCATACGCCAATTAGAGTAAAAATCAGACTATAGAATTATTCATCATAAATCAGCTGACAAGTGATTACACAGATGTGTGGAGAAGCCAGTCTATTGTTGTATTTCCATAAGGTTAGTTTCAATCAGGTACTTGTGGATGAGAATACTGCGTGAGGTCTACTGTTCACAGGACTACTAGTAGAATAAAAATCAATAACTGTGTGCATCTCTCATCATCACCAATCTCATTACCCACGCACAAATCAAAACCTCATGTGGACATCACCCTCAGCAAAGGAGGAATGAAAAATTATTGAGTTCCACATGAGATTGATCGTAATCGCCATGAGTTTATGGATTACACACTTGGCCTGGCCCAGCATCCATTTTTTTAACCTCCTTATCTATATAATAAATTGAAATGGCACTCACTACTGACTGACTGACTGACTAACTCACTCACTCACTCACTCGCATAACTAAAAATCTACCGGACCAAAAACGTTCAAATTGGTAGGTACCTTGTTCAGTTGGCCCTTTAGAGCGCACTAAGAAATCTTTTGGCAATATTTTAACTCTAAGGGTTGTTTTAAAGGGTTTAAAGTTCGTCTTTTAGCATGTATATTCTTCTTCTCCCCATCTCTTAATTATAATTGAAATTTCCATATCATATGTTACTATAGAACTATAATCTAGATAGAGTACCTCTTCGAAACAGTTGTTAACTGGCAACTAAATTAATAATTTTGTCAGGTTGGCATTAAGTTGAGTTGATTTGTTAGGTTGGCACCAAGTGAAGATTTAAATGCATTTATCGCGGAAAAATTGATTGGGCACTGCTACTTCAATCCTGGGAATATTATATTACTAGCCGTCAGGCTCGCTTCGCTCGCCATATCCGTTTAGCCAGACGTTTAGTCTGGACCCCCGACTGGATTGTCCTAGCATGATAAAAATGCAGGCGAGCGAAGCGAGCCTGCTAATCTCATTCTTGGACGATCCAGTCGGGGGTCCAGGGGGCGGAGCCCCCTGGCTAGACGGATATGGCGAGCGAAGCGAGCCTGACGGCTAGTAAATATATATAGTTTGTTCATGATCTCAAGTTGGTGATAGTCTATCATAAGGAATTCGAGAGGATTAACTGAATCACTTTTCCAGTTTATCTTCAAAAAATGTTCTTTATTTTTTGTACAAGCACATGATTCGAATAAAAAATTAAGGATTGCATAACTATTGTGATATTTCTCTCGAATTTAGAGAACAAACTGCAGCTCAGATCTAAAGCTGATGTATTTCAACCAGTCTAGAGCTAACTCTAGTGACGGTGAAATAGTTATTTGTGCAACTAGTGCGCAAAGTGATAGTTTGCTGCACCGAAAGAAACGTTTACGCCCGAGCCGTAGGCGAGGGCTGAATGGTTGTTGAGTGCAGCAGAGGACTTTGCGCACGTATTTCACATTTAATTTTTCCTTCAGTTACCATTGATATGAAAAGTGTGGTTATGGGTAAAATGATGGCTGAAATCTATCAAATGTTTGTCTGTATAATTTTCATTAATAAAAACCTTAATTTATTTTAAATTGAAATGTAGTGGTGTTTGAATGGCGGGGCGGCTGTGTGCTGTGTGGGCGGCTGTGTGCTGTCGCTGTCATCCACTGTTGTCCACCGCCTCAATATTCCTATAACGTGCACCACAGTCACAGTTACCAATTTGATTTTGATTTTGCTGCACTGGTGCTCCATATAACCTACTAACTATTTTGTGTTGCCATGTTGCAAATCTGGAGTGCAGGAAAATTTTTTCCCGCACTAGAGCGGAAAAGTGATTCTTCGCGTTCTGTAATCAGTGCAGCAATGGCCACTTTTCAACGTAACTGTAGGAAAACATAATTCTACTACTTGTTTGCGATACTCTGGTGTTCCAAAACGAGATTACATCCTGTTTCAAAACGAGATTTGCTACTGTATCGTTGATAATACTGTAATATTTCAACGAGGTACTTCACACATTATGATCTGCTTATCATTTCATCTACAAACAATACTGACTCTCACCTATTTTACTCTCTCATTGGGTTGTCGGCGACTAAACCTCGTCGAGTTTTTCGATTTTCCAATGAACAACATGAGTTTCAAATACAGCTCGACAGTTTTTGAGCAATTTGGGGTATATGAGAATTATACTGTGAAGTATATGTCTTATACCATAATGACTGAGTTGAAATAAATGATAAAACAAAATAGGATCGATATTGAATACCTCTAATTTTATCTACATAAACATCTTGTAGATGAATAATATCTTAATAGTATTTTTGCATCATCTATATTATATGAAAATGTTATGTTGGTTTGTGTACGCTTCAAAACTCCAAAAGTACTGCACCGATTGAGTTGAAATTTTAACATGATATAAAATCCGCATCAAGGATTGTTTTTGGTCTATCAAATTATAATCCGCTTCAGGACTCTTTCCTACGGTCCTTCAAAGTTTACATGTAATCCTTATGGGAGAAGATTTGTGAGCTGGCCTCACACAGGAATAAAAGTCAGCTGTTATAATCATCGCGTCATCCAACAGCCTCGGTAGATCTGTTTTTCCATTTTCTTTCTTTCTACTGATTCACAAAATTTCAATTCTAATAATAATTTTTACATGTTTAAAATTTAAAATGAGTATAATTTGTCGATTTAAGTGAAATTTTTTAATATTTTTTGTGATTGTGAAGGAAGATTTTGGTTTGTATTTATATTTTCTCATTTGAGAATGA
>NW_024095506.1:0-8228 GCF_014356525.2 Nilaparvata lugens
TGATTTTTCTCCTGATAAATAATAAGGAATAACTCACTCTGATAATTAAATCAAGTATTCTAATTGCATCAGATTAGTTCATCAAAACAAAACATGTCATGGTAATAAAGTCATCAATCATGATATTCAATGATTTTCTCTCTCAAATTCAATTTTTCAGAAACAACATTATGAACATGATTTTACGTGTAGAACGATAATGATGAAGTTGATACTAGAATTGGAATTCTTACTAACATGGAAGTATATCGTTACTAAAATTCATGGTATAAAATTCAAAGCAATAATCCTGCGAACATAATAAACTACAAGAAATGTCAATTTGTTCTAGGTCTAAATCAACCCCGCGCTCAAAATGCTATATATGCTCTCGTTTGCTCTAAAATTTCGAATAAAGAGCAGTACTTGGATTCCAATATTAACCTGAATTACAACTAATAATTTATGGAAATAAAGGATAATAAATTCATGAAGAATAGTAAACATTCTACAATAAAATGTTTCCTGAATTTTACACCCTAGTTACAGCTCTTTATATCTCTTTCTCTTTCTTTTCCACACCCACTGCCACTCTCACCCTTACTCACTCTCTCTCTCTCACCCATCCCAATACAAATCTATAAACCTGTTATAGAATAAATTGTATATAAATATATAATATAAAATCATGCAATCTTATTTACTCACTGCATACTGCTGTATATTACTAAAAGTTGATTACCCTGATCTACTTCTGTTTTTCTTTCTCTTGAATATTCATATAAATTAAAACTTTTACAATATTCCCATTTATAAATGAATCCTTAGTTGAATTGATGAAATTAACGTTTTGGTAGAGAGTTAGTGGGGAGGATATTTTTAATATTCTTTCCGAAGAATGAACATTGATATGTCCAAAGCTCCGCCAATTTATTTAGATGAATTACAATATTATCAATAGTTATTACAAATTGCTTTTTTTCATATCATATACAGTTCAACAATTATTTTCTTAGTCTATGTTATGTGAATTCATCTATAATTTTTCTGTATTGAAAGCTATTGTTATAGTGTATAAGCCAGTTATATTGTAATCTACATGAATAAAGTACTCAAATCATCTCATATCTCTCTCTCTCTCTCTCTCTCTCTCTCTCGTATAGTAGAGAGTTAGTGGGGAGGATATTTTTAATATTATTTCCGAAAAATGGACATTGATATGTCTAAAGCTCCGCCAATTTATGTAGATCCATTACAATATTATATTGTATAGTAGGGTAATCTACATAGAGTACTCAATCAATCAATCTCTCTCTCACATTCTCTCTACCTTTCTATCTTTCTCTCCTCTCTTTTCACCACCCTTAAGATTCATATACAAAATAGATTTAAAATTGATACATTATCGAAACTATCTTGGAAATATATTTTAGTTGGATATCAGACAATAAAACTGAATCATAATGTTGGAAAACCTGCGTCATAGTCTACAATATAAAGAAGCAAAAATAATATCAGCCCCAACTGAGATATATAACCTCATGTATAGCTATGTTCCTATGTGATACATATTTATATACTATGTGTACAGATGTTTTGGTGTTTTTTCCCATCCACACAAATGCACACCTGGGATATATGAGTATGTTACACGGATTTACACAAGTTTGAAAGCAGTGAAAACATTGGAATAGGCTCCATAAACCAATGGGTGGAATAGATTGCTCCAGCCGTAAAACCATTCGTTTGAAATTCAAATAAACTACTGTACTCAATGCTTCTTTCACTTCCTTTTTCACTTTCTCCTCTTCTTTCACTTCCTCTTTTGCTTCCTCATTCTCTTTCTCTTCCTTGGTCCTATTCTATTTCTCATCCTCTTCCTTTTTTACTTCCCTTGCCCTATTACCAAAGTTCAATTTATCTCATTGATATGAAATAGCTGAATAGTTACTATAGTGACTTTATAATGGTCCACGTTATAATTATTAACATTGGTGTTGCTATCCTTTATCCAATAAAGTAGATAGCGCTATTCTTTTCTATTACTACTACAACGTTGACAGATTGTTATTCAACAATGTAGAAATATTGGAACAATTTTCTTGTTCTTATCTTTTCGCCACACTGCACAGAAAGCAGCTGTTTTCCAGTCCCTACGTAGATCTGAGAGACCTTGTTTGCAGACGACGTCAGAAAAGGGTTTCTTTTCCGGTCTAGCCCAGAAAGTTGTCTCTTTCCAGCCGCTCATGGAAGTAGTTAATAAGTCATCCGCTAGATCGGGCGAGTGTCCACTTTCTTCATCAGCTGAAGTCGCCATGATTTCAGTTCCAGTTTCGAATCAAACTAATTCGCTTTGCAACCAGTTTTATTCAATTATTTATTGTTGATTAGTGCATTCCGAATTTCCAAAAATGCTTGAAGATGACTGTGGTATTCCAAGTGAAATTTTAAAAGAATCTGAAATCCTGACTGCAAATCTTCTACCACTAAAATCAAGAGATAGGTACGATAGCTTAACGAGTATTCATTATTTATTTTGTCAGCAATACCTGTAGTGTGGCGAAAAATATCGTTCGCACCACGGGCAAAAATGTTTTTCCAGCTCTCAATCTTTTCTAGTCCTCGGCCTACGGCCTCGGACTTGAAAACCGATTTCGAGCTGGAAAAATCTCATTTTCTGCTCTAGGTGCGAAATATACTATTCCAGTGTGTTTATACTTTTGAAATTATTTGAAATAATCAATCAGCTAGAGCCGAGCTGACAAATAATTTTACTTTGCTTGCCCTATTACCATAGGTAAGGAAAGTATTGCTTTCCGAAAAAAATAAGGTACCCCAATTTACAAATTTCTATACGTTTCAAGTTCCCCTGAGTCCAAAAAAGTGGTTTTTGGGTATTGGTCTATGTGTGTGTGTGTGTGTGTGTGTGTGTGTGTGTTGTGTGTGTGTGTGTGTGTGTGTGTGTGTGTGTGTGTGTGTGTGTGTGTGTGTGTGTGTGTGTGTGTGTGTGTGTGTGTGTGTGTGTGTGTGTGTGTGTGTGTGTGTGTGTGTGTGTGTGTGTGTGTGTGTGTGGTGGTGTGTGTGTGTGTGTGTGTGTGTGTGTGTGTGTGGTGTGTGTGTGTGTGTGTGTGTGTGTGGTGTGTGTGTGTGTGTGTGTGTGTGTGTGTGTGTGTGTGTGTGTGTGTGTGTGTGTGTGTGTGTGTGTATGAATGTATGTGCGTCTGTGTAATTTGAAGAATGAATGGCGGAAACCTCACACTGATATCTCAAACCGTTCTGAAGGTATTCACATTATTAATCAATACCACTTATCTATTTCAATTCTGATTTGATGGTACCATAGAGAAACAGTAGCGAAGGTAGATATCCCATGGTAAAGGGAATTTATGTCGCTGTTATCTCAAGCCGATTACTGTCGATTATTTTCAGTTTTTACTGTTTTGTTGGGGTGCGAGTGTATGAACGGCACAATATGATAGACTACCAGCGTCACACAGCTGCATAGGAAAGAATTACGTGAACTATCGGCTTGAGATAACAGTAAAAGTTGTGACATAAACGCCCTATACCATGGCATATCTACTTATGCTATTGTTTCTCTATGATGGTACCTATTGATTTATAATGTGAATATATTCCAAACGGTTTGAGATAAGGATAACATAGTAAATCTTTCTGAATTAGAGTAAATCATTATTCTACAGTTTTAAGTGTTTAGTGAGTGTTATTTGTTATTCAATTTGGTTTGCAAACAACATAAATTGGAACTTTTTTGTTTTCAAAAATGTTTGGACTGAAAATTTGACCTGAATTCGAATGTATAGAGCATAACCTAATTTTTGGAATATTTATAATAAATGTTTGGAATAATATTGAACCTTGTATATACGTCGACGCGCAATTTAAAAAGGAGCATACCTGTCAAATTTCATGGAAATCTATTACCGCGTTTCGCCGCAAATGCGCAACATATAAACATTTAAACATTAAGAGAAATGCTAAACCGTCGACTTGAATCTTAGACATCACTTCGCTCGGTCAATTAAGAAAGATATTATATTTTTCAAAAATTTCATAATAAGATGGAATATTTTGTCAATTAATTATTAATTCTACATTGTTGAAAGCCGATCTGACAACAAAGCAAAGCGATAAAGAGATAGCGTTATCCACTTTGTTGAATGATAGACAAGGATAGCAATACCATTGCTAAACAGACACTGCCATTATAACGTGGACCTCACTATAGCAAAACCATTTATCACTCTGCAGAATATTAATTGGAATATTCATTGATGAGCTGTTATTCGAAAGCCATAAATCCTCCATCAGTAATATCACTAGTAAATCCGCCATATTGTGTTGAGAGAGTTGGCGGGAAATTTGAAATCCTTCCCGTATCATAGTAGTTGTAATTGGGAGTATAGCCTATGGTTATATATTCACTTAGAGATGTTTGCATTAGTATGCATAGGTGATGTCAAGCTGGATAATAGATCAAAATTAATTGACCGAGCGAAGTGAGGTCTAAGATTCAAGTCGACGGTTTGGCATTTCTCTTAATGTTTAAATGTTTGAACGTTTATATGTTGCGCATTTACGGCGAAACGCGGTAATAGATTTCCATGAAAATTTGACAGGTATGTTCCTTTTTTAATTGCGCGTCGACGTATATACAAGGTTTTTGGAAATTTTGCATTTCAAGGATAATATAAAAGGAAAAAGGAGCCTCCTTCATACACCAATATTAGAGTAAAAAATCTGGTGTGGCGCACTCACACAACTTTCCTTGCCGTTATGAAACTTGATCACCTGACGCTAGTGTTCCCGCGCATCTCAAGTCTACTATTGATGGGGCGGAGTTCCTGAAATTTTTACAGATATGGGACTTGTGGCAGTTGATAGAGCTTATCGATGACTATTTGAGGTATTAATTTGATCAAAATAGTTGGAGCCGTTTCCGAGAAAATCACGTAAAACCCTGTTTTTGACAACATTTTCGCCATTTTAGCCGCCATCTTTAATTGCATTTGATCGAAATTGTTCGTGTCGGATCCTTATAGTAGAAGGACCTTAAGTTCCAAATTTCAAGTCATTCCGTTAATTGGGAGATGAGATATACGTGTACACAGACGCACATACACTCATACACACACACACACACATACAGAACAATACCCAAAAACCAGATTTTTGGACTCAGGTGACCTTGAAACGTATAGAAATATGGGTACCTTAATTTTTTTCGGAAAGCAATACTTTCCTTACCTATGGTAATAGGGCAAGGAAAGTAAAAATCAGTCTAAAGAATTATTCATCATAAATCAGCTGACAAGTGATTACACAGATGTGTGGAGAAGCCAGTCTATTGCTGTATTTCCATAAGGTGTATAGTTTCAATCAGGTACTTGTGTATGAGAATACTGCTTGAGGTCTACTGTTCACAGAACTACTAGTATATTAACAAATATTATAGCAAAGATAGTATATCATTCTAAATCGAATTCATAGTATATAAATATATTTGTGATTGATGATGTGTTTTTTAAGTGTGAATATTTTTTTTTATTTTGATGAGTGATAGTAGCTTTTAACCTAGATTTTGATTTTGACTGTAGTATAAATTTGAAAAGGGACAGTTGTGGGCATGAGCCTGTTGTGCCTCCTCATATAACTGTAAAGCTAATTGTATGACTGAGAAAATGAATAAATAAATAAAAACTATAAATTCAATCTTTCCTTACAAATTTTCCATGATGTTACACTTCAGAGCAAAGCACGGTCCCCCGATATTATTCTATTAAGCAAAAAAATATATTTTTCAATAATTCCATAATTGATATGAAATATTTTGTTTCTCAATTATTAATTCTACATTGTTAAAAGCCGATCTGGCAACAGAGCAAAGCGCGAAATGGATAGGGCTATCAACTTTGTTGGATGATAGACAAGGATAGCAATATCATTGCTAATCAAACATTGCCGTTATCACGTGAACCTCAATATCAATATGTTTTTGAACATCTTCAATCCAATCTAATCACTCTCTCTCTCTCTCTCTCTTTTTTTTGGTAGAGAGTTAGTGGGGAGGATATATTGAAAATTCTGTCCATAGAATGGACATTGATATGTCCAAAGCGCCGCCAATTTATGTAAATGCATAACAATATAAATATCTACAGTTATTATATTACAAATTACTTTTTCATATTGTGAAGTTGTTAATTGTAAATCCTTCACAGATGATATGATGTTTCTGATATTTATAAGAGCAGTATCTAAATTCCCTCTTTTGCGAATAAATTCACAAAAAATTAAGGCCGTCCGGCTCGCAAAATTACTGGGTTCAAACCTCAGCTCTAGCTCAGTGGTAGAAACATGAATTTTATAAATACAAATAATCACCATAAGGTTCAGTGACCGGTGATTGGTAATTCTTACCGCTGCTTCTATGAAGTTCTTGAAGAATACCAATACGGAAAATAAAAGAATATTTGATGACTGATTATCAGTAACCATGCATCACTAGAGAATAATAAGGACCAACTATAGTTGTTTCTAGTTTTCTTAAACGCTCGTCGTGAATACAAGTATTCACCAATATACCCTTCCAAAATTCCTTAGAACTTACAACGCCAGTTCTGGAAGCTCTCTGGATCCTTATATGATATAACTGGAACCTTATTAATATATTTCTTAATATACTTATTCTGGTATATGAGATGAGTATCATCAAAGGATGATAAATATTGAGTGCTTGAATAAGATTAATATCACTTGATTCAATAATTTTAAGTGCTGCAAAATATTTGTTGATATTAAAACAGCTCAAACTGTATATCACGAGATGAACTAGGATAAAATAAACTTCTACGATTTGTATGCTGACTAAAAACACAAAATATATTCCATAAAAAGATATGCATAAAGTATTCGATATATCTATAATTCACTTAAATAATCTATTTCTAAAATCTGAATATTATCACAGGCTTTACTAATATTCACAATAGTGAGTTTCAAATTCATAAATATTTATATTAATACTGGTACTTATACTTCCAATCAATATAAATTCTGCAGATAAAACCTGTTCGGTCTATAGGTTTGATATGATGTACTTTGTTCAATTGACAAAATTATAATTAATAAATTAATATTCAAACATGAGATCTCCGGGATTTATATGAATTCGGGCTGTGCATGGAAGTAAGCTTCCTACTATATTAAATAAATTCATAAATGTTCTTATGGACTATGTGATATTGTTCAACACGTGGTGACTTTTTATTTTAATTCAATTAATTGGAATAGCGCTTTTTTATTAATTAATTACCCCACTGGACGTAGAAAAAACGAGCTCGTTGAATTATCACTCACTGAATTGAAGTTCTAGACGTTGTGAAGTTGTGCTCCTGGGGGGGTTATCTCTTATGATAGAGTCCCACGTTATGAAGCTATTGTGAGAAGTTGTGGATTGTAATTCCTTCACAGATAATACGATGTTTCTGGTATTTATAAGAGCAGTCTCTAAATTCCCTCTTTTGCGAATAATTCACAAAAAATTAAGGCCTTCCGGCTCGCAAAATTACTGGGTTCAAACCTCAGCTCTAGCTCAGTGGTAGAAACATGATTTTATAAATACAAATAATCACCATAAGGTTCTGATCGGTAATTGGTAATTCTTACCGCTGCTTCTATGAAGTTCTTGAGAATACCAGTAAGGAAATTAAAAGAAATTTGATGACTGATTATCAGTAACCATGTACCACTAGAGAATAATCAGGACCAACTATAGTTGTTTCTAGTTGATTCTTAAAACGCTCGTCGTGAATACAAGTATTCACCATATACCCTTTCAAAATTCCTTAGAACTTACAACGCCAGTTCTTGAAGCTCTCTGGATCCTTATATGATATAACTGGAACCTTATTATATAATTTCTTAATATACTTGTTCTGGCTGATAATGAATATCATCAAAGGATGATAAATATTGAGTGCTCTGAATAAGGTTAATATTATTTGATTCTATGATTTTAAGTGCTGCTAATATTTGTTGGTACCAAAACAGCTCAAACTATATCACGAGATGAGTTGGGATATAATAAAAAATTCTATAAGTTTGTATGCTGACATAAAACACAAAATATATTCCCATAAAACAGATATGCATAAAATATTCAATATCTCTATAATTCACTTAAATAATCTATTCTAAAATCTGAATAATTATCACAGGCTTTGCTG
>NW_024095507.1:0-6998 GCF_014356525.2 Nilaparvata lugens
TTTTTTTTTCATGCAAACCATATTCATTTTAGATAAATCACTCCATTTTATATCCATCATTTTTGTGTTAGGCTATATCTATTTTAATCAAATCAAATCAATTTTATTCACCAATTAACAACATTGTTACCAGAAATAATAAATAACTTTTTGTTGAATAATTGACGTGGCTAGAAAAGAAAATATTGTGCTCTAGCCACGAGTTCAACATTCCTTACTATATTTAACATGATTTTAGAATTAATACAGCTCTTTATAATATAATCAAGACCAGTGCAATAAGATAGATAAATCAAATAACAATCATATCATGTATTTTAATATTGCTCTAGTTGTATATTGTTTTTCTCATTGTACTTTTGTGTGTTGTAATAGAATTGAATTGAGCATTTATAATATAGATTTGTATAAATATGTTGATGTATCTATCTCTATCTATATCTATAAAAGGTTAAGCCCCGACTGACTGAAATCACACCACGCCACTACTGAGCCTAAAAACTTGAAATTTTGCACAATTGTTTATGGTAGCCTCAAAACATCCACTAGAAAGGATTTTCAGAAAATTGCCCCCTGAGGGAGCTGGGGCACCCCAAAAAATTTTGTACTTTTCAACCGCTCTTGCACAGCAAAGTATGAGAAACTTTTTTTTTTCAGCTACGAAAAAAAATTAATCTATGCAGAAAAATTCCAATCAGGATCACAGGGGGTTAGTTAAGGAGAGGACATTTTTCGAAAATGTTGATGTAAAATCACACTACAGCTCAAACTATTGGCCTACAGACTTGAAACTTTGCACAAATATTCTTCAAACATGCTAGACGCGCGAGAACAGATTTTGAGATTTTTGCCTCTAAGGGTTTCAAAGGATGAAAAAGGATCCTATTAAGTCAGGTTATGAACATGGTAAGTGAACGCCATATGGAACTGAGATATTGACACATCATATTCTAACATATTATGTTGTAATCATTGGAAAGTTTAAAAATAACCTTATCAATCAGCTGATCGAATTATTTTTCGTTTAGCAAGAGCGCGGCTTGCCACGTGTTTGTTCCATTGTTGTATGCTTGGCCATTCGGTTTGCGCCTTCTATCACTGTATATTGGAGTCTCATACATTCCGATTAGAACAGAGCACAGAGATTTTCTTTGGTTTAAGTTTGTTGATATTCTTTTTTCAAATTCAATTTTATTGCCTTATAAAATCACATTGAAAACTTTCTTAATAGAGAACAAGATTACAAAAACAAAATGTTCAAACATATACCTACATTTATTTGTAGCCGGCCATAAAAAGACAAACTTGAGTACTAGCCGTGAGTCCATTCAATATACTTATTTATATTTTTTGTTAATATTTTGTGAATAAAAGTACGAGTTGATGAGAGATGTGAGTAGTTCCTTATATTTGAACCAAAATGGTTATTCATTGCAGTAGTCGGGGTCACTGCAATCAAAAGTTTTTTATTCTGTAGCTAATAAATTTCATACGTATTGATGTCCATAATGTATCCAGTGTCCATAATGAAAGTGATTGAACTACTCAATATAATGGCTTACTGGTCCCTCAGAATTTAAAGTATTCTGGTGATTGAGCCTGTCTTTTTCATTGTTGACTATTAATAATAAAGCTTCATTTACAACTAGCTAACCCGGCGAACTTCGTATCCCAAAAGTTAATGTATCTCATGTTACACTTACTTTATTTGGTGAATCATGAAATTTATCTGACAATCAATATTTTCATTTACATTTCAATATGACTTCCTATGTGCTTAGTCATGCAGCATTCATTATTCCGAAAACATATTCTTCTCAATCAATTGGTAGTAATATCTATTCAGTATAGTGTTGAATTGAAAAAATAGTTAAATCAGTGTTTCAACGATTAATTCAATGTTTTCATAGTTGTAGACTGTCAATAGATGGTCAGGAAATAGGCGATGTACGATGAATCACACAGAATTCCATATTCTTTTTATCTTCCATTTTAGGATGAATTAGCTAAGCTAAATTAAAAAAATTGTAAATTATTCTGTCATTCTTCAGTAATTAATAAATGCAATATGACAACTCTCTTTCATGAGGTGTATTATGAACAACTCTCTTTCACACGAATAATTTTTTTCAACATTTTTCAGTTTCTCATGATAGGGGAGTGATAATTATCTGTATAGGTCGTCTAAGGAACCATTATCTACAGCTGGTATCAATCAATTACACTTCAACTCCAAACTACCGTTTTAATACCAGTATACAATTTATCACAGGGGACGTGTTCTTACAGCTGGTAACCTTAGATGCTAAATCATATTATCACAATATTCTTGAATCTGATCATCTTTCCGTTCTTCGGTAGCCGCTCGGCCGACAATTTTGAAAACCTGGTCTTTGAACTTTTTTTCACTTGTTCTCAATAACAATTACAGATACGAACTCCTCACCAGTTTCATTGAATTTCTCAGCCAAATTTCCTATAGAAAAGTATTTTTACGCCCTCAATCACTCGATACAAAGCTATCAAATTATAGACAATTATTCACACTCAAACAAGATAAGTCTCGTTTTTAATTAAAAAATAATATCGAATTTAAACTGAAATTCTGATTCGAGGATTTGAGCTAGACACCTGTATTTGGTCTCATTCGAGATAATCAAAAAAGAAGTTTCTGCGCTATAAAAATTATTTCGTACCCTGGAAAAAAAAAATCGAGAAAAATGTGTGGTGTTCAAAAAAGTTTTTTTTGAAAACTTCATCAATCACTCTTTTCAACTTTGACCGCTAAAAAATACTACTCAATAATCGACTTTGGCTGTTTTATACCTCAAATCAATGTGAAATTTTTGTCCCTTTTCAACGATGTCCTTAAAATTCAATTAAGACCAATGGTTCTTGAGATATTGACGATTTAATGACTGGAAGATGCCTCCTTGAAAAATATCGAAAAATCGATATATCTCGAAACGAAGGTCGATAGAGAAATTTTTTTCTTGCAAATTGCATGTAGAATCTATGGTAGAATCATGTAGAATCCGGGGTTTACACCTGGGACACACCCTGTATATTCCTATATATAATTTTTTTTCTTCTGATGCAACTTACAGCTTCAACCAGATGTCATTTTGACCAGCACCTTTTGAACAGCTGTGGCAACTTTCCATTGATATTAGTCACTGACACATTTTTTGTGAATTTTAGATGCTGGAAACAATGCAGTTTTTGCAAGGCTAGAAGCCAGCCGTTTATGCCAGCATTGATTCAGGCATGTCCAATTGAAGGCTATGAGCAGAGACAATGTAAGTAGCTTCCAGAAGGCTGAATGATCTGATATCCTCGACATTATTAGAATTACAGACAATTTCTTGGAAATTCACATATTTTTTCCGCCATCTTTTTTTCATGATGACAAACATTTTTGAGATTGCATCATGGATAATCTCTTTCCACACATCATTACAAAGAGATCGATACCATTCCCAGTCTGAACCTTCGAGGAGTCATGAGTTCACACGGTTATCTAATTGTTGGGATTGGCATTTGGTGGAAAAGCGTGTTTTCTGCTGCAAACAGTACTTTTCTCTCTTTTTCCGATGACGTTCCAGCCGTGGAATATGGACTTACAGCCTCCAACCAGATGTCTCATTGACCAGCATCTTTTGAAGAATGTGGCAACTTAGGTTATGTTGTTATTCTATTCCGTTTGCGTTCAGCTAGTTATTTCAACACTGTTTATTATTTCAATTTATGTTATTTTAAAATTAAATAATTGTGGTAGTTAGGTTTTCAAAATGCCCCGAGTGTATAAACGTGTTCTGGAACAAAACTGTGTAAAAATATGATGAAAATGTGATGTTAGCTGCATTAAAGACATCGACGTCCTACAAAACAGAAAATCATTATTATTATTATTATTATCAAACTAGGCGAAAGCTACAGAGGAGTAGAGAGGAAATCTAATCTGGATCATACTGTGTTATAAAATATAGAAAAAAATTAAAATAAAGAAACAATTAAACAAAAAGGAGAACAAACAGTGCTGACTGCTGCAGAAGAAGAGACGATTGTTGACATTTATCTCAAATTATTTTTTTTTTATATTTAGTTTATTATGAATGAACATTTTACATTCAATCAAATCTTCAATTGAATGTTTTGAATCTTGAAATTAAATCTTCAACATTCTACACCTTTATCCTATTTGAATTTAATTCGAACTTATTTTAATAAAATTAATTGAATCAATATCATCAGGTTAATCAAATATTTGATGATAAATATTCTATAAAGCGAAATATTTTTTCTATCACCCCAGAATGGTTTTAAAGCAACAGAATCTATATTATCAAGGTAAGACATACGTGTTGCTACTATCCACACCAACTGGCATGTGAACAGCAACAGGCATGTTTTCATGATTTTTAATAACTGGTATTTTATTTATCAATTATTAATGCTGATATTGAATCTACAGCTAAAAGATAACTTTAATCATGATAGAAACATTTTCAATTGTGCTGAATAGTGAGTTTTGTTTTTCGGCTCTAAATTTTATAAATTTTCCAATTAATGGTGATTTGAGTCTGATATTTTTGTTTTTTATTCTGTTTTCATCAAAATTGAAAATCTAGTTTTCGTTGTTTTTGCGTGAAATGGACTAAATTTTAGTAAGTGAAATCATACCCTATTTTGACTTTTAAAATGTTATCTAAATTTTAGGAGAGGAATGGTACAAGGAGTATCCTTAGTTTTTTCTCCCCCAATCAGTGCTTCTTGGTGAAACATATAAATAATATAAATTATCAGTATTCTTAAGTTATTACATGAAAACGTAAACAACTGTTGCTATTCACACCCAATTTTACGGTACCTAGTCTAATTTTTCGTACAATTTTTGCACTAATTGACTCTTATTTAACAATCATGCTCCATTTTGCAGTTGGAGGAGGATGTCAGTGAACATCTGGTGCATTTGATAATGATAACTTCATCAACGACAAACCAATGAAGTCTTTATTGAAGAGCATCTGTGTGATAATTACAATGAATAAATCGGCTGCAAGAAAATTATTGCTCTATTCGAAGAAATATATGCCATTGGATTTGGTGGTAGTGGATTTGATTGTCAGCATCCTCGCCGCTGAGGATGTCTGAGAGATCGTCTGAATAAAATAGAAAAAATTAATGACGAAAATCACTTGAATGGTGAGCATAAAACAATGTTATAGGCCTACATCAAATACTGATTACTGAATAGTGATACTGAAGCAGGTGAGGAGTCAAGCTGCCGACCCATCACAGGGCTAGCACCGCCAATGATAGGTGGAGTATGTGGTCGGATTCGAGTTGATTGGACGACCAAGGATACTGCCTCACCAATCTCCTACTAACATGTACTAACACAACACATGTTGTATATAAAACAACACACAAAGTTGTATATATAACACATACTAACATATCAAATGTGAATACTAACTGTACATAGACTAACTTTGTGCCTGAGTGTTTAAAAACACAATCGATGATGGTAAGACTGAATAATTCCTTCATTTCTCTACATAAATGCCCGATTATCATCACCTGAAAACTGATTTGCGCTTAAAGGTGACTGGAACACGCAACATGTCTGGATCCTGTCCAGAATTATTTGAACCAGCAGTTGGCAGGCATTGCCGAAGTTGAGCGGATCCTGAGGGAACGATTTGGCTGGACTCAAGAGAGCAATATCTCCTAGAATTGATGACAACAACTCAGAGACCAGATGGACAGTAAGCCTTTGCAGATAGGTGCAGAATCCTGGGACAACGAGCCATGCCACACAAACTGCTCTGGTCAAAACGGGATTGGGAACGAGCACAATGGACCAGACCATCCTAACATCTTTCATTCGAGGATTGAAAAGCCAAGCAGCGACAATGCTCAAGTTGTATCCACCCCACCTGGAGGCAGCTATTAAGATCGGAGAGTGGATGGAGGGGATTGCTTGCAGACCCTCTCAATCAAAATAAAATACCAACATCTTTGTAGTGACGGATCTATGAAAATGTGTATTGTGTGTTTTCTAATATTGCAATTAAAGTTTTTAAAAAATTGAATTTAACCATTAAAAACCTTTTTCTAATACAAAATTCATCATAAAGACAATTTTAAGAAACCTAGAACTTATGATAGTAAGATTTTGTTCAGTGATTTGATGTTAAACTATACGACAGTTATATTCTTAGTTGCATAACAAAGTCCAGTTTTAAATACGAGCATAATTTCCCTCTAGCCGATGACATAAATTATAATCTTAGACCTAATACAATAAGAAAATATGAAAGTATAAACACCAACTCAGCTCTTCTTAGAAGGCAACTTTACTACATTAGCAGTAAATTCATAAATAAAATATTTTTATTTTTCATGAACATCACACTCTTTCTGGTTTAAAACAATAATTTATTCAAGTGATCTTAGTAACCAGCTTAGCAACATAGCTAAACGTTTTTTGGGTGTAAATTTCAAACAGAAATTCTATATTTGGATTGTTTTTATGCGATAAATAACAATTTGAAGCAATTTTGGACATTGTATTGATGAAGATGACTTTGAAAATGTTTTTTTTTTCTGTGAAAATTGAGTTTCACCTTCTTTAACCTCAAAATTGTTCCAGCAATCAGATTTTCAACTTAATGTGAGTGTAACGATAATTCGCCTCTATGGTGCACATTGGCATAGCCACCTCTAATGCAAGGCCCCGGCCTACGATATTGCAACGTCACAGTGTAGGCCTAGAATCTAATACATGAGTGGTGAAAAAGATTTAGAAAAATACCAGCTGATCTTTTTCACCAAACATGTATTAGATTCTAGGCCTACGCTGCGACGTTGCAATATCGTAGGCCTGGCTTGTATTAGAGGTGGCTATGACATTGGATAACGCTAAATAATGGACTAGCAAATAATAATGGTCAGACCAACTTATGTTCTCCGACCGAATAGGATTCAGCCCT
>NW_024095509.1:0-7047 GCF_014356525.2 Nilaparvata lugens
AGCTTGCTCCCTGATTGCACCTTACGCAAGTTTACGAAAAACCTATATTTTTTCCAGTTTAAGGGAGTGAGAGAGGAGGAGATCTTGCTTTGTAGCTGACCTTGCAAATCATATGCTGACTGTAGCAATCTCACTATATTAACAAGATAGCCACTTTTCCGTTTCCAACGCGCTATCATTTTCTATCTCCTATCTCTTTGTCTCCTTTCTCCATTTTCTAAAAAGACCTATGCAAAATCAGATTCCGACTGTAGAAATAATCAATCAATCCTCACTATATTAAAAAGATTTTCCGTTTCCACCGCGCTATCCTTTTCTAGCTCCACAACATTAACAGATCGTTTTTCAACAATCCATCATTAGAAAATATTTTTTCCTTTCGCTTCTTTATCTATTTCTTCGTTCTCTTCTTCTTGTTTCTCTCCTATCTTCCAATTTATTAATCAATAGGCAGGCAGTGGCAAGGCAGAGACATCGGCAACGCTGTTCTCCTATCTTTCTCCACTGTCATTATAACGTGAACCTCACTACAGTACAGTATACAGTAGTAGAAATCATTCCAAGTCATCCCGGTGTAGCTCATATATCATTAATAATTATTGTTCATTCTTGTATGCCTTATGGGAGAATTTAGTTTAAATTAAAACCTTAATTTGTCAAATTAAAATTACTCCATTAGTATTTCTTTATTCCACAAATATCCCCATGCAGATGAATGACAATCTTATTGTAACTAATTTTACACTAAAATTAATTAAAATAAATTTATTTTTTGAAAAAAATAATAAGAAATCTATTTATATGGTTTGACTTGTGATGATTTATTGTATGAATCATGTTTCAAATAATTAATCATCATTAATTGTGTCTCATCATCACTCACGCACTAGCCTGAAGCTCATGTGGGTATCATCCTCAACAAAAAATTCTATTCATAAAGAGAATACATATTATCTTCGTAATTTAATCTTCATAATTAATATTGAATAATATATGCTTGTACTGGCACTGGTACTGGCACTGGCTGGCAGCTGTGGCTTCGTATAAAATGAGCGCTGCTGTCCAGAGATTGTCAGTTTGGTGTAAGAGTAAGCATTCCTGACTAGCAATTGGGTGGTACCGGGTTCGATTCCCGGGCTGGCACTAATTTTTGTATAGTAGTTCTCATCGAATTTCCATCTAGCTGTTAACCCTGTTGTCGATGTCTGCAGTAGCAGAGGTCTTCGGGGTGATTTGCAGCATTTATTTGGGATTTTCGTTAAATAAAAACTGAATATGCTTGTATTCATTATATTTCCACATAGACTGCAACAATCAATTTGTAAACGGTACGGTGTTGGGAAAAGGAAAGAGCTATCTGCTTAGTACAATGACAGACAAGAGTCAATGCCTTTTCCATCGAAACCCTCCCCTAGAAAAAACCCTATGCGTGGAATCAGATAACAAGATCACGTAGATATGAAGACCCCAAATACTTCGTCCTAAACCCTTACAAAAAACGAATCAATTAGGGGTGAAGGCGTGCCTCACATAACACGAAAGGTCCAATACTAAATCGACGACTGTAGGTAGCCCTGTGCGACTCTGTATTAAATGACTGTAGTTGGCATTATTCATGATTGAATAGAAAAAAATCTAAGTTTTTGAAATTGTTTTCTTACAACATGATTCGGTTATGATGCCATTATCAAGACAATTTCATGATTGAAATATTCAATTTCAATTTCTTTATTCACTACCAAAGACCAAAAAATAATATTGAAATAGAAAGGACAAATATGGAACACAGATATAAAAAAATCTGGTGTGGCGCACTCACACAACTTTGCTTGCCGTTATGAAAATTTATCACCTGACGCTAGTGTTCACGCGCATCTCAAGTCTACTATTCTAAGATCTGAGCCAGCTGGTGACAGTACTATAACGCTGGAGACACACGAGGTCTGCTATCTCTTCATAGTGAATGATTTTATAGAATCAACAGTTGCCAACATTTTGCAATTGAATAATCACATTTTCTCGAATTTGGAGCTTATTTCAATTTTTAGGTAAAAATGTTACTGAACATTAATTGTAGAGATTTTCATGCTCAATCTTTTCCACTTAATTTTTTTGTTTAAATTGTATCTGGAGAGCGATAATTGGGAATCTAAAATCAAACTTTACAGATATGGGACTTGTGGCAGTTGATAGGGCTTATCAGTGACTATTTTTGGTATGAATTTGATCAAAATCGTTGGAGCCGTTTTCGAGAAAATCGCGAAAACCCCTGTTTTTGACACCATTTTGGCCATTTTAGCCGCCATATTGAATTGCATATGATCGAAATTGTTCGTGTCGGATCCTTATAGTGTAACGACCTTAAGTTCCAAATTTCAAGTCATTCCGTTGATTGCGAGATGAGATATCGTGTACACAGACGCACATACACTCAAACACAGACACACCACACACACACACACCACACACACACACACACACACACACACACACACACCCACACACACACACCCACATACAGACCAATACCAAAAACCACTTTTTTGGACTCAGGGGACCTTGAAACGTATAGAACTTTAGAAATTCGGGTACCTTAATTTTTTTCGGAAAGCAATACTTTCCTTACCTATGGTAATAGGGCAAGGAAAGTAAAATAGAGACAGCATGTTGAACGAATGTCAGCTGATGAGCTGTGTTGTGCTAGCTAAAATGACAACTCCAAAAAACTCCTTGTGTATCTTTTCGGATTCAACACGTTGCTTTTGAGAAGATACAGAAGAGCATATGTTGCTTATGGAAAGATACATCAACTAATTGTGTATCTTTTCGAATGATACTTTCCTTAACTATGGTAATAGGGCAAGGAAAGTAATATGTGTCGAACACAAATAGAAAGTAACAGGCTACACTTGAGGTGTACTAAATAGGGAAGGTTTGTTTGGATTTCTAATTATGGTTAACCATGTACTAGGAAATAATCCTTCAATCCTTGATAGAGTATGAAAGAACATAATGGACTACAATAAAATATTCAGTAAAAGACGACTGTCGATAATACCACGCGACTACAGTCGTCGGTAAGGAATTATAACGTGAACCTTACTAGAGCAACTGTCTCGAGTTTCGAGTCGCTTCGCGATTATAGTCGCACTAGTGTGAATACAGCCCTAGAATAAACATTCCATAGTAAGGTCCATGTTATAATGGCAGTGTTCAATTAGCAATGGTATTGCTATCCTTGGCTATCATTCAACAAAGCAGATAGCGCTATCTCTTTCTCGCTTCGCTCTGTTGCAAGATCGGCTTTCAACAATGTAGGATTAATAATTGATTAACAGAATATTTCATCTTAATTTATTATGAAAATTCATTATGAAATCATTGATAAATATAATTCCTTGCTTAATAAAATAAATTGATTATATTTTAAACTAGCTGAACAGTAATATTACATCGATGAACCAGGGTATGGTCATAGCCACCTCTAATACAAGGCCCCGGCCAAAGATATGCAACGTCGCAGCGTAGGCCTAGACTCTAATACATGATTGGTGAAAAAGATCAGCTGGTATTTTTTTAAATCTTTTTCACCAATCATGTATTAGATTCGAGAGAAAGATAGACCGGTCTGCGTTGAAGGAAACTGGAGAGCCAGATTTAACAATGAGATTGATGAAGCAATTGGCGAGAGAAATATTATAAGGTATATCAAAGCAAAAAGAATAGAATGGCTGGGTCACGTGGTAAGAATGAGTAATGAAAGAGTACCACAAAAGCTGCTTGATGAAAGGATGATGGGCACCCGAAAAAGAGGAAGGCCAAGAAGAAGATGGATCAGCGATGTGGTGGAAGATCTCCGTGTGCTAGGTGTGGCGAACTAGCGGTAGGGAGCACAAGAGCGGGATGTATGGAGTCGTCATGAAGAGGAGGCCAAGGTCCACCCAGGACTGTAGAGCCAAATAAAGTAAGTATGTATTAGATTCTAGGCCTACACTGCGACGTTGCAATATCGTTGGCCGGGGCCTTGTATTAGAAGTGGCTATGCTATCGTCTATAGAAGGCATTGACAATACAGAGGATCGGCAATGTTGTTCTCCTATCTTTCACTGCCATTATAACGTGGACCTCACTATAGTATAGAAGTTTTTTCTGATACAGGCTAACGTTGAACGGTCATTCTAATCACCAATGAAATCATTAAATGGTAAGAGAAAGAGATAGTGTGTATGTGGGAGTGGAGGTAGGATAGGAAGAGAATGACTGAGAGATAAGTGAGGGATAGAGAGTGAGTGAGGGAGTGAGAGAGTAGATGAGGATTACCATAGATAGCAGAACACGTCCAATAGCAAAGAAATTGGAATTGATGAAGTTTGCTGGTAAAATTGCAGCATCTGATTGGCTATTCAATTCAGGACTCAACGACATTGTAACGACATCCTACGACATAGGGAGATTCACGTTTTAAAGTCAAAGTACCGGTTGCAGAAAAGCCGGTTGAATTTTAATCGCGATTAATTCCTCGAGAATCAATCAGAGAAGTCGTCTTATAAAAATCTGGTGTGGTGCACTCACACAACTTTCCTTGCCGTTATGAAAATTGATCAACTGACGCTAGTGTTCCCGCGCATCTCAAGTCTACTTTTCTAAGATCTGAGCCAGCTGTTGAAGAGAGAGCGCTGCAGACACACGAATGCTATCTCTCTTCATATGAATGATTTAATAGAATCAACAGTTGCCAACAGTTTGCAATTGAATAATCTTATTTTCTCGAATTTCGAGCTTATTTTCAATTTTAGGTGAAAATGTTACTGGACAAAAATTGTAGAGATTTTTACGCTCAATCATTTCCACTTAATTTTTTTTTGTTTAAATTGTATCTGAAGCCTGATAATTGGGAATCTAAAATCAAACTTTGCATAGATGGTACAGTGCTCCTGAAATTTTCACAGATATGAGACTTGTAGCAGTTGATAGAGCTTAAATGACTTTTATAGGTATGTATTTGATCAAAATCGTTGGAGCCGTTTTCGAGAAAAATCGCGAAAACCCTTTTTTGATAACATTTTCGCCATTTTAGCCGCCATCTTGAATTGCATTTGATCGAAATGTTCGTGTCGGATCTTATAGTGTAAGGACCTTAAGATCCAATTTCAAGTCTTTCCGTTATTGGGAGATGAGATATCGTGTACACAGACGCACATACACACACACACACACACACACACACACACACACATACAGACCAATACCCACAAACCACTTTTTTTGGATTCAGGGGACCTTGAAACGTATAGAAATTTAGAAATTGGGGTTCCTTAATTTTTTTCGGAAAGCAATACTTTCCTTACCTATGGTTATAGGGCAAGGAAAGTAAAAAAGGCCTTCTCTGATTGGTTCTGGTGAAATTAATCACGGTTAAAATTTGACCGGCTTTTGTGCAACCGGGAAATAGCAGTGGAAATGATAGAAAGGCATGTTGTCACTTTCCCTTTTCCAGCTTCTAATGTAGTAGATATAGTGAGGTCCACGTTATAATGGCAGTATTTGATTAACATTGGTGTTGCTATCCTTGTCTATCATTCGAAAAAGCGGATAGTGCTATTCTTTCCTAGCTCCGTAACGCTGCCAGATCGTTTTCAACAATGTGGAAATACAATTAATTGATAAAATATTAAGTCCCCAATAATGAATATGCATTATAAAATTCATTCATAATAAATTCATATGATCATGTCAGAGGCCCTGAAATTGATCATTGCGACCTGAAAACTCAGACCCAGATCTGTGCCAGCAAGGTCTCTCGCTATTTTTATTATTATTATTTTTTTTATTTTTTTTCTAATAACTATTAAATGTCAAGTAGAATTTCGCATGAGCGAAGACAGTGTGCTGCATATAAGAGGTTTATTGTGCCCGAATACAATAATTATCATGGTAAATGTGAACTTAGTTATCTTGTACCACTATTTTCAATGTGTTACCAGATGATTTAATTGGTCTGGATAGATTTCAATTGTTAAAAATAGATGAAACACTTTCTGTTAAATAATTTGAGTAATTTGAATGATCTTCATAAATTCTTTCTTTTTATATATTTTTTTCTTGTGTAGGTTTTTTGTGATAAGCAACAACTTAAATCCCATGTTTTATTTTTTATTGCTACATATTGCTACACAATACAATTAAATGAATTATTATCAATTAATTTTTTTTCTACTCAAGATTGACAACTATTTTTCTTTTGATATGATTTGAATTGAAAATTATTCATTTTGGGATCACTGATTGATTATATCAATGTACTATTTCCATGGTTTTTTTTTAATATAATGTAAAACTTGACTCCTCCAGTCAAACCTTCTTTAGAAGGTTTTTGGAGAATTTATATTTCGTCTGGTTTAAAATTTGTAATTTTCCACTGAAAGGGAATCTTCTTATCTTTTGTCATTCTTGCTTTTTTTTATTATTCTCCATTTGTTTTGTTTGTAAGATTTCTTTTTATAAGTGTATTTTCCATTTTTGTTTGTTATATTTTCTATAATAAACTCCCTTCTTCTGGGGGTACCAGGACGAAGGAAAAAGGAAAGGAAAGGATTATTATTATTATTATTATTATCATGATTGAAAAAATATTCCATTGACGATTTAAATTCAAAATAATGATCATTCCAAACACGAATGAATAGTTAATATCACATCAGATATCCCGGTATCAGCTATCCTCTATAGAAGGCAGTGAAAAGGCAGAGAATCGGCAACGTGGTTCACCCATCTTTTTCTACTTTCATCATAACGTGGAACTCACTATATCTGTCTTTCATGTAATCCCGGTGCATCTGATCTGATATTAATTGTTGTTTCTTGTTAATAGTAAGTGATCAATCCTATCTCGAATATTTTTTACATGTCAAAAAGTTTTTTTTACAATACAATTCAATTATAAAACCTCTTAATTTACATCACATACTTTGGTACGGTAGTTGCAGACAAAAATTTAGAAACGGTGAGGAGTTGCTAAAGAATAGAGCTATGCCCGTTTTGTGTAAG
>NW_024095510.1:0-2500 GCF_014356525.2 Nilaparvata lugens
GACTACTGTAGCGCTGTGAGTGGTGGAATTGGAAGCTCGTTTTCAACGTGTTTCAACGATAGATCAACCGTTGAAAACAACGTTGCATTTAAAACGTTGAAAAATTCAACCGCTAACGGTTATTCAACCTCAACAACCAAATTTCAACGTTGGAAACACGTAGGTGTGCTACCTGGGAAGCAAGGTTGATCTCTTTTAAATTTGTATCACCGTATCGAAATGATGCACTAGAAAATTGTACTATATGAGAGAAAATAATTTAAAAAAATATGTTACGAGAAACGTAAGTATGAGAAGACTCTAATAAATTCAATTTATGCCGACAAACAAAAATCTAGGACTTTGCAAGCACTGAATAATTTAATTAAGGAATAATATTGTAAAAAACGCCATAACTCCTCAAGACTGGGTAAACTATTTCCAAACATCTTGAGTCCTGAAATGTTAGCTTTACCTCATTTCTATGCTGATCCTACATAGTTGACAACAGATTAGATAGAGATTTAGTAGGGAAGAGCTGAGTAGAGTTTTTAAAATTAGTAAAAAATAATAAAGCGCCTGGTGAAGATCAGATCCCATTCGAGTATTATAAAAATGCACCTGATAACTTCTAAACAAATTGCTGAATGTCTACAATTCTATATTTACATCAGGTAGAGTCCCACATAGCTTTAAGTGTCCATATTTTTTCCCCTTTTCAAGAAGGGTGAGTGTGATGTAGTAGCTAATTTCAGAATCATATTTTATTGTAATAAAGAAAGGGTTGATAGCAACACCATTGCAAATCACACACTGCCATTGAAACGTGGACCTCACTATAGTGCGTGAATGCTGATTGCATTTGTGAGAATGCGCGCGCAACAGTCTAGAATGAGAGAGATTGATGAGAAGAGAGTCGACTGTGTGTGTGACGTATGACACTGTGACGTCTGTAAAGCGATGGTCATCTCCGCATAGACTATCTCTCTCTTCACTAGCTGCACTCTGCTAACTCATGCTTTCGCCTATGGTACATCTGTAATAGCAAAAACTGGTTTTCTTTCAGTAAAAAATCAGCTGGAAGTTTCAAGTGGGAATGCGAGTGCGTGATGCTGATGCATTTGTGAGAATGCGCGCGCAACAGTCTAGAATGAGAGAGTTGATGAGAAGGGAGTCGACTGTGCGTGTGACGTATGACACTGTGACGTCATCGATGGTCCATTCCGCATAGACTATCTCTCTCTTCACTAGCTGCACTGTGCTAACTCATGCTTCGCCTATGGTACATCTGTACATAGCGGGCGATCTGCGCATACTACACCGTGTAACGAAATATTCTTAGTGCGAAATAGTCTTAGTACGTTACATCACAGGGCAACGTACGCACGGCATACACATGCAGTGATATTCTTATCACTATGACGTCACCAGAAGATTCTTAGGAACTATGACGTCGCACGGAATGCCGAGTACCATAACAAACAGTAAGATAACCTAAAAGGGAACGTTTATTGCTCGAAGATCCTCTTTTACCCAGAATGGTAGTGCATAACGGAATGGTCCTTGCAGCCATTTGAAAATATAATTACAACAGGGTACATCTTGCTATTTGTTACCTATGAAGTATATTGATTTATGCAATAAAAGCTCCAAATCAATTCCCTAATAAAACCAAAGGTAGTGATCAATACATATCAAGTGATTATTATGTTTTAACAGTGTTATGAGAGTTTGACATTATATTTACATTTACATTTATTACTTCCTTAATCACAACATAAATTAATGTTTGGGAGAGAATCAACAGGATAAACCCAAAACTGTTCCTCTCCCTAATTTTGATAAAAATAGTTCAAATGAGGTTATGAAAACACTTTTATAAAGATCACAAAAATTTACAGACCAAATATACATTATACTAAAAAATTGTATCTCGGTTGATCAGAAGATGAAACAAATTATTATTACACTTGAAAAAGCATTAATAATTGAAAAATATTAAAAAACTGTGTGGGTGTGGGTGTGGTGTGTGTGTGTGTGTGTGTGGTGTGTGTGTGTGGTGTGTGTTGTGTGTGTGTGTGTGTGTGTGTGTGGTGTGTGTGTGTGTGTGTGTGTGTGTGTGTGTGTGTGGTGTGTGTGTGTGTGTGTGTGGTGTGGTGTGTGGGTGTGTGGTGTGTGTGTGGTGTGTGGTGGTGTGTGTGTGTGTGTGTGTGTGTGTGGGGTGTGTGTGTGTGTGTGGTGTGTGTGTGTGTGTGTGTGTGTGTGTGTGTGTGTGTGTATGTGTGTGTATGTGCGACAGTGTACACGATATCTCATCTCCCAATTAACGGAATAACTTTAGGTCCTTACACTATAATGATCCGACACGAACAATTTCGATCAAATGCAATACAAGATGGCGGCTAAAATGGCGAAAATTTTGTGAAAAAGCAGGGTTTTTCGCGATTTTCTCAAAAACGGCTCCAACGATTTTGATCAAATTAATACCTAATATATTCATTGATAAGCTCTATCAACTGCC
>NW_024095510.1:7500-8725 GCF_014356525.2 Nilaparvata lugens
ATCTTAAGATGCAATGGCCGAGAGTGTAAGGCGTGTACCAAAAGCTCAAAGCTCAGTGAATTACAAACATGATCTAGGTTCGAACCTCGGTCAGTGACATTTTTTTTGTCGATGAATTTCGACTTTTATTAGCTATTTTTTATTAGTTACCGTAATTTAAATTTCAATCAATTTTTTAGATATATTTTGAGACAAAACTGTGAAATTGTATTATATAATTTTTAATCACATTATTTCAAAATAGTAATGAAAATTCTATTCATCCATCTATCCATGAGATATTGCACCAGGCGCAAAGCGCGAGCTATAAAAATTCAAACAATTATTCGAAATATTAATAGTATAAAATATTGTCACTATTGTAAATTATTAATTAGTAATATTGAAATTAATTGACAGTGAAAGTTGTCATAACCAAGATTCAAACTATCAAAATAGGCTGTTGAGTTTTATTTATTTTTTAATTTCTTATATATTGGGAAGTTTTTTTTGGTGTGGCGAAAAATAGCGTTCACACCATGGGCAAAAAGTTTTTCCAGCTCTCAATCTTTTCTAGTCCTCGGCCTACGGCCTCGGACTTAAAAACCGATTTCGAGCCGGAAATAACTCATTTTCGGCCCTAGGTGCGAAATATACTATTTCGGAAAAGCAATACTTCCTTACCTATGGTAATAGGGCAAGGAAAGTAAAAGAACTTAATATTTCAGATGATTAATTTCGTATGGTAGTTGATTGAAGTATTGGAGCTACATATTGGAACGATTGCTTGAAAATTGATTTATTGACTTATGGTAAACGAAACATTCTTTGTGTGATTCTTCTTGTATTGTATTATAAATCCTCTGTACCAGTATTGCCAGCTCCGACATAGAATAGATTTGAGACTTTATATACAAAAAGATGTTGTAGAGCATTTTCAATTACTCTTTCCATGATTAATTCAGTTTTGAAAACTTGGAACATACAATCTTTGGGGACGAAATTTCACTTTCCTATGTGACAGATATTGTTCTAACTCTTCTGTAGACTTGGCAGAGGGAAAATCAGGCAGGCACATTAATCACGTTAGATTCTTCTTAACTATGTGTTCACGTATGAAAAGAATTTATTTTTCAGTTTCTTTTTAGGGGGTGTTTTTGCATTTGCCTTTGAAGATAATACTGGGCTGCCGTCTCATGGACACTAGTTGGTCCTTGACTTTGACATCCTTGTACACATGGAATGA
>NW_024095511.1:0-7018 GCF_014356525.2 Nilaparvata lugens
CAGTTTCTATAAAAAATGTAGATGGAGGAAATACGTTTCTCCCTTGGGAAAATTGTTGCCCTCGGCTTCGCCTTGGGCTTCAAACACTTCCCTCAGGGAGAAAAAGTTGTACTTTTCACTCTAGATATACAAATAACTAATCCCCGTGGTGCGAACGCTATTTTTCGCCACACACAAAATAAACAATATATATATATATATATGAGAATAGTGTTTTACTAAGCACTTCCGAAAGCAGAAGTGGAAGGTGATAGCTCTAGCAATCTGAGTTAATCTGAATATCAGGAAATTGTCCAAGTATTTTTATTCTTTATTCTGATTTGTCTAAATAACCTAAAGATTATATCAATTATGTGGGAGGTTCAGTTTCTATTTTCATTCTTTCAAATGACAATAAGATGATATTATTATAAATGTTTCAATTATTGAATAATAAACAAATAATGAAAAGTTTTTTGATCAGCTGTTTTTTGATCACCTTCCTTAGTTCCATGTTAGCGGGGGAAGGGTCTCTTTCCGGCGTAGGCCGGAAAGAAACCTGTTCTGACGTCAGACGAGAGTCGTCTGCAAACAATGTCTTTGAGATCTATGTAGGGACTGGAAAACAGCTGCTTTCTGTGCAGTGTGGCGAAAAAATAATGAATTGAAATGATGCACAATATGCTGTTGAAACTACTACTATTCTAGTTCATTCTAATTTCTACAGATTTTAATGAATTTATAATTATTACTAAGCCTTAATCCTAAAAATGCTGCAAATCATCCTGAAGACTTCTGTACTGCAAAATATTGACAACAGGGTAAACAGTAGATGGAAATTCGATGAGCCCTACTATTAAAAAATTATTTGTCAGCCCGGGGAATTATTATTTGAACAAATGCAATTTCTAATTGACGAGCGACGTAAGGTCTAAGATTCAAGTCGACGGTTTGGCATTCTCTTAATGTTCAAATGTTAAAATGTTTATATGTTTATATGTTGCGCATTTACGATGAAACGCGGTAATAGACTTTCATGAAATTTTACAGGTATGTTCCTTTTTAATTGCGCGTCGACGTATATACAAAGTTTTTGAAAATTTTGCATTTCAAGATAATATAAAAGAAAAGGACCTCCTTCATACGCCAATATTAGATCAAAAATCAGACCATAGAATTATTCATCATAAATCAGCTGACAAGTGATTACACAGATGTGTGGAGAAGCCAGTCTATTGCTGTATTTCCATAAGGTCTATAGTTTCTCAGGTACTTGTGGATGAGAATACTGCATGAGGTCTACTGTTCACAGAACTACTAGTTACTAAACCTTAATTCGAATTAATACTGTGAATCACCCTGGAGACTTCTGCCACTGCAAATATTGTCAACAGGGTAAACAGCTAGATGGAAATTCGATGAGCCCTACTTTTAAAAAAATATTTTTGTCAGCCCGGGAATTAGCATTTGAACAAATGCAATTTCTAATTTATTTCCATGTGTGGAAATTAAAATTTTTTATTCAAAAAATAATTTAATTCAAATCATGATCCTCCTGAAACTTCTCTCATTTCATCTTTATGTCGGTTAAAATAAAAACCAATTTAGGAAGAGACAACATGATCAATTTAATACCTGATTCACAAGTTTTTCTTCGTCCTTCAGCTAATAACCACTTAATCTTTTCATTTCACTTTTTTAGTGATTCTTACACTTTATTTCTTCATATCTTCTACCTTACTATGGAATGATTCAGTACTTTTTCTCCTCTTATTTTAATCGCTTAATTGGCTGTGTTGACATCTATTTTTTTATAATTTCATGCTGCAATGGAATTATGAGATGTTATTGCTAAGATAACACCTACCGAATCAAACGACCTTGATATGTTTTTCGTTCTTCTTTGAAAATTCCGCCTCCTACTCTATATTTTTCTTTCAATTCTCTTCTTTCTCCCACTCTGCTACTTTTCCCCTCTTCTCCTTCACCGTCATCATCTTTTTTTCCTTTCCTTGTTCTCCTATCCGGTCTTTATCTTCTCTCCTTTTTTCGCCCTATTCTTCTCTCACTTCTTATCTGTCAACTTCTTCTTTTCCTCTTCTTCATCTTCTCTCACATTTATTTTTGTCCTCCCTATCTTCTATTTGTTCTACTCTCTGATATTTTTATTGTTCTCTCCTTCCCCTTTGTTCTTTTTTCTCTCTATTCTTCTCTCACTCCTTCTTCTTCTTCTTCTTCTTCTCTCTTTCTTTCATCTTCAACTACCTCTTCATCTTATTCCAATTCCTTTTCTTTTTCGTCTTCTCTCAGTGGTTTTTCTTGTTCGTCTACTTCATCTCGAAAATTCTTCGTCTTCTTCTTTTCTTCTCCTTCTCCTTTTCCTTCTCCTTCTACTTTTTCTCCTTCTACTTCTCTCTCCTTCTCCTCCTTCTTCTTCTTATTTTTTTCTCCTTTTTTTTCTTCTTCCTCCCCTCTTAACCTCTTTTCCTTTTCTCTCCTCGTCCCTCATCTTCTTTTTTCTTCTCTTGTTCTCCTATCCCTTCTTTCCCTCATCCTCATCCTCCTCACCATTCTGTTCTTGCCTCTTCTTATTCGCTTTCTTCTCCTTCTTTTTCCTCATCCTCCTCCTCTCATTTTTCCCTTTCTCTTCCTCATTCTCTTCTCCTCCTCCTATTCATCTCCTTCTCTTATTAACTTTCTCCTGTTCTCCTTCTACTCTCTCCTCCCCTACTTTTCAATCTCTAGCCTCTTTCATCTCTTCTCCTTCTAGTGCTTCTTTTCCTTCTTTTTTCTATTTCTCCTTATATACTAATTCTCATCCCCTTCAATTTCTTATTAGTTTTCTTCTTTTTTTTTTCTCATTCTTCTCTCATTTTCTTTCTCGCTCTTCCTCATTCTATTCTCCTCCTCCTCTTCCTATTTCATCTCCTTCCTCTTATCACCTTCTCCTCCTACTCTTCCTCCTACTCTTCCTCCTCCTCTTCTCCTTTTCTCAATCTTTAGCTTCTTCTACCATTTTTTTCACTGTTATTTTCGACTGACCACTTTAGAACACTCATACACATACACACACACACACACACACACACACACACCACACACACACACACACACACACACACACAAAACTAATTTCGGTTCTAAATCAAACGCTGGTCGAATGATGTGTCTGCCCAAGCTTCCAGATAATTAGATCAATCAGATGGCATGAGAGGGAGCGAGACAGACGAGTGCGCGGAAAAATAATTGAGAGTAAGAAAAAGAGAGAAAACATCATGCCCGGTGTTGGAAGCTGTATAATTAACCTAATCGCCAAATCCTTTTCGAGTTCTACATCACTAGTACATTATATTATATTATCGGCTCCTTTGATTCTCCTTACCTGGCAACTGGATTATTCAATTTTTTTTCTTCATGGGCAGTTATGTAATTCCTATTTTGAGCTCAGACCTTGTTTTTAGATCGTATTTAATTTTTAAAAGTGGTTGATTGATGATTGAATTCTCGACGATGGGTCATCTTTGTTTAGAATCGATATTTTTCTATTCGACAATAAACAATAGTTTTCAAATGGTTTACTAATAAACCATGGCTCTCAAAAATTAGAATTAGATAACCAACAAATTTCTTGAATTGATATTAATCGAATTAATTTCAGTTGATTCAAGTAATAATTATTGTATTGAAGAAGAAGAAGAAGAAGAAGAAGAAGAAGAAGAAGAAGAGAAGAAGAAGAAGAAGAAGAAGAAGAAGAAGAACAGTTTATGGCCGCGTTCAAGTGCGGACTGTATCCTATATTTGTATTTTGTATCAATGTGCGACTCTAGTCACTTGTATTATTTAGGAACTAGGAATATATCAGTTTTTATCATTAATGTAAACCATAACTCCTCAACTCAAAATAAATGAATGCATGTCAGTATAAAAGTGAGTTATAATATACTAGTTTCAAATCTACAACTTCATATAAAAGATCTTCTTCAAAGCTATTACCTATTGCGTTATTATTATCATACAGAAGGTCTCCGGTGCTTCTACAACTTCATATCAAAAATCTTTTTGAAAAAGACTAGTAGTTCTGTGAACAGTAGACTTCACGCAGTATTCTCATCCACAAATACCTGATTGAAACTATATAAACCTTATGGAAATACAGCAATAGACTGGCTTCTCCTCACATCTGTGTAATCACTTGTCAGCTGATTTATGATGAATAATTCTATAGTCGGATTTTTACTCTAAAGGAGTCTCCTTTTTCCTTTTATTTTAGCCTTGAAATGCAAAATTTCAAAAAACCTGTATATACGTCGACCGCAATTCAAAAAGGAACATACCTGTCAAATTTCATGAAAATCTATTACCGCGTTTCGCCGTAAATGCGCAACATATAAACATTTAAACATGAAGAGAAATGCCAAACCGTCGACTTGAATCTCAGACCTCACTTCGTTCGGTCAAAAAAGACTCCGATGCTTTAACAATTCCATATCAAAAATCTTCTTAAAATACATTAATACCTATTGTGCTATTAAAATTCGGTGTATATTAGTATATTTGCATTATAATGAGTTGATATATCTACCCCAATAGACTCCCCACGTTGATAATAACACCCTTGTAGGTTTTGTTTTTCGCCAAAATTCCGATACTCTATAGCACGTGGCTTGATAATAAATAGACAGAGGATATAGATAAGAAATGAAGAAGTGATATCACTTTCAAGTGATCATTTACAGGAAATGAGAGGCAAACAAGTAGGCCTCACAAGTCGATAGGAAAGCAAAAATCGAAAAATAAAGGATAGAAATAATGATGAAGCGAGAAGGAATGGAGAGGTCAGGGAGAGTATTTGAAGAGGGAGAGAAAGAGAGTGTGTGTGAGGGAGAATGAGAGAGAATACCGGAAGTACCTCCCGAAGTCCGATAAACATGGTAATGGGATATTGTAATTAATCCTGGCCACTCATTGTCCTATAAGAAGATTAAGCGTGCCAAAATACTCTTTCCAGTCTGTCTAAATGCAGGACTAATTGCTAGCTAAAGAGAGCAATTTGAATGATCATTTGTAGTAAGTGAATTTTTGAATAATGTATCTAATAACAAGAAATCCTTGACAAAATAAATCTACAAATGGAGTAGTAAGTTGAAGTAAGTTAGCCTGGATTACTTTGAGTTTACGAGCAGAGTCCAACCATTCAGCACGAACTTTTCTTGAAATGATTTAACCACTATTGATGGATGGGGAGCGTCTTTTGATTTCGGAAGTCTATGAGCTATAGAAACGTCGGAAGGGTCGAACGCACTTTTAAAATTTCTGAAAGTTTTTTAACAAATAAAAACATTCTCTTCTTTATTTTTCGGCACTCCAGAGATTAACTAACATTAATCTAGTGTATTGTTGTATCTGTCCAAGTTGTTTCTACAAGATTGAATTTCAGTTAGGATGAGCTTACAGTCTTTTTTAACTTTTTCACACTCACTTTTAACGGTATTCAGTCAGCATGGTAAGCGGTAATTTCTGTCTTCAAATTCGAGATTGAGGATTCAATTTTTTCGAATTTAATGTCAATTTTTCACTTAATCCGATAGGCTTTGGCCATGCTTTGTCACCTAGAAACGTCCTACAGCTTTCACACCTCCCGTAGATCTCCTTCCTCCCATCTTTCGTAGATTTTCCATATTTCCAATGTGACAGCACTCGGAGTGGAAACTATTTCCGCACTATTCAGTCGATTGAATTTTTAGGATCATTAAATTCTAACTACATTCCATACAGAGTTGCTCATTTTGTAGCTTTCAGTAGAATTGAAACTGTTTTAGTTTAATAAATGTATTGAAACTATTACATATTTATTGAAATCGAAATGGTTATAATTAGAATTTATTTTTTTATTGTAAATTTCTCTACGTGAGTTCAAGATTCATGTAACCCAAATAATATGCTGGGGTTACATGGAAACGCTTAGATACAATAATTTTATAATACAATCAAAATTAATTTTCAGTGTTTCTTTCATTAAAAAGTGGTAGCCTACAAACTGAATCTTCAATACCACCAGCTGCCTCAGTAAACCGATATTCAATTCGGTTGTTTCCTTAACAATTCATCCTTAATAATAACTTCAATTCACTCTAATCGTATGCATGGGCTTTTGTTAGTTGTATCCCTGCGTCATCCGCACATAGGGGTCGATCCTAGGATAGTGGTTTCAATTTCAAAAATCTGCTCCTGCCCCTAGATTCGCCATTCGAAAATACTTGAACTTGGATGTTATGCGGGCCACCCACCTCATTCGAAATTTTGACTCACAGTATAAAAACGGGACTCTTTCATTTGCCCCATCATTTTGTGAGTGATGCTGTTAGTATGTGTATCTTGTGTTGGGATACTTCGATTGATAGACTTAATTAAATTGAAAGTATTAGTTTTGTTGTTTGAATAATTTTGTACGATCTTCAGGTGAATTTGAATTGGCGTCTTCATATCACAAATTCTTTGTAATCAAATTATGCGTTTCTGATCACAAATTCGTTGTAATCAAATTTTGCGTCTTCATATCACAAATTCGTGTAATCAATTTTGCGTCTTCATATCACAAATTCGTTGTAATCAATAATTGCGTCTTCATATCACAAATTCGTTGTAATCAAATTTTGCGTCTCATATCACAAATCGTTGTAATCAATTTTGTGTCTTCATATCACAAATTCTTTTGTAATCAAATTATGCGTATTCTGATCATAATTCGTTGTAATCAAATTTTGCGTGTTCATATCACAAATTCATTGTAATCAAATTTTGCGTCTTCATATCACAAATTTGTTGTAATCAAATTCTGCGTCTTCATATCACAAATTCGTTGTAATCAAATTTTGCGTCTTTATATCACAAATTCGTTGTAATCAAATTTGCGTCTTCATATCCACAAATTCATTGTAATCAATTTTGTGTCTCCATATCAAAAATTCGTTGTAATCAAATTTGCGTCTTCATATCCTGTCTATCATTCCACAAAGCAGATAGCGAATGTATCAAATCA